>NW_007726697.1:284430-473117 GCF_000696425.1 Galeopterus variegatus | reverse complement strand
CTTCCTTCCTTCCTTCCTTCCTTCCTTCCTTCCTTCCTTCCTTCTTTCTTTCTTTCTCTCTGTCTCTCTTTATTGTTCTTTTGTTAATTTATAGATTCAGCTCCCAGTTATAAGTGAGAATTTGTTAATTTATAGATTCAGCTCCCAGTTATAAGTGAGAATATGTGGTATTTCTCTTTCTGTACCTGGGTTGTTTCACTTAGGATAATTTTCTCCAGGCTCATACATGTTGTTGCAAATGGTGGAATTTAATTCTTTTTTATGTCTGAGTAGTATTCCATTGTGTATATATACCACATCTTCCTTATCCAGTCATCCGTCAATGGACATTTAGGTTGGTTCCATCATCTAGTTATTGCAAACAGAGCTGCAATAAACATGGGAGTGCAGGTATCCCTCAACCTGATGTTTTCTGATCCTCTGGGTATATCCCTAAGGATTGCTGGATCATATGGAAGTTCTATCTGTAGTCATTTAAGGAACCTCCATACTGTTCTCCATAATGGCTGTACTAATTTACAGTCCCACCAACAGTGCAGGAGGGCTCTTCTCTGTCTACACCCTCACCAGCATTTGTTATTCTTTGTCTTTCTTCTAATCACCAGTCTGATTGAGGTGAGGTGATATCTTAAAGTGGTTCTGATTTGCATTTCCCTGATGATTAGTGATGTTGAGCATTTTTTCATATACCTGTCAGCAATTTGTATGTCTATTCAGAGAAATACTATTTAGCTACTTTGCCCAATTTTTGATTGGATTATTTGCTTTTTGCTGTAAAGCTGTCTGAGCACTTGGTATTCTGGATATTAATCCCTTGTCAGATGCATATTTTGTAAATATTTTATCTCATTCTGTAGGATGTCTTTTCACTCTATTGATTGTTTCCTTTGCTGTGCAGAAGGTTGTAGCTTGATATAATCCCATTTGTTTATTTTTTTCTTTTGTTGCCTTTGCTTTTGGGGTGTTATTCATAAAGTCATTGCCCAGTCCTAAATCTTGGAGCATCTCCCCTATGTTTTCTCCTAGGAGTTATAAAGTTTCAGGCCTTATGTTTAGGTCTCTAATCCATTTTGCGTTGATTTTGGAATGTGGTGAAAGGTACGCATAAAGTTTCATTCTTCTGCAAATGGATACCAGTTTTCCCAGCACCATTTATTGAAGAGGCAGTCTTTTCCCCAATGTATGTTCTTGGTGCCTTTGTCAAAGATCAGTTGGCTGTAAATATGTGGGGTTTTTTCTGAATTCTTTATTCTGTTCCATTGGTCCATGTGTCTGTTTTTATGCCAGTACCATGCTGTTTTTGTTACAAGAAATTAAATTCTTCTATAATTGGAAAAACAAAAACAAAAAACCTCTCATCCTACGCTGTACCTAACTAAGCTGAGCAGTTTAATTTGGATGGAAGAACACCCAGCCTTACCAACTGATCTCACTCTAAATACATGAGCATTCACCTCAAGTGGGCCATTACTACCACGCAGCATTAGACTATATTTCCCTGGTTGATTCACTTTCCCTCTCCTCTTATTGGATATATTCTACTCATGCCTTAAATCTCAAATTCCCAGCAGCCCTTAGAGAAATATGTTTGCCCTCATATTGAGAAAATCTAAAAGAGACTTTATACATGTTGTAGGAACAACCATATCTACCTTCTTACCTAAATCTCACATCGTAAACTATGCCCTTTTTTCATATTATTATTATGAATTAAATGTTGTGGTCCTAGCCAAGGCCAAACCCTTCACTGATTTATAAGCTCCAACTTTTTCTCTCCTGTTCAAGATTCTTCCCTCTTTTAGTTCTTTCCCCTCTCTCTTGCATCAATTTTGACCTCGGATAAATAATACTAATTCAGTATATAAATATATTATTTTGCCCGTCTTTAAGAAAAAGAAAAAAAAAAAAACACCTTTCCTCATCCCATATCTCCTTGAATTTCACTCCTTTCTTTTACAGCAAAACTCTTTTAAAAATTACCTATACTGGTCCTCTCCAGACTCCATCCTACACCTGTGTTTTCAACTTGCTAAAATCAGATTGTAGACCCCACTACTCTATCAAAACTGTTTAATAAGGTTCCTGATGACTTCCATGTTGTTAAATCCAGCAGTTATTAATCATTCCTCATCTTCTTGGTCTTGCAGCAGCTTTTGCTTTAGATCAACACTTTTTTTTCTTTTTTTTTTTTTCATCTTTACACTTATTCTTCCAGTGATCTCATTCAGTCTATGTAGTCATAGCTCACAAATTTATAGCTCTAGCCTGATTTCTATATTGATGTACACATTCTCATTTTAACTTCCAACTTCACACTTTAATCTGGAGGGTGTATGAGGCATCTCAAAGGTAACATACCCGGAACTGAGCCCAAGAGATCTCCCCTAACCTATTACACTCAAGTTAATGAAAATTCTGTCCCTCCAGTCGTTTAGGCCAAATCCTAATATTTCACTCCTCTTTTTATTCACAAGTCATAACCAGTAAAACAGTCACAACATTAAGCTTGTTGAGTTTAGCTTCAACTTCTATGTAAAATCTGTCCCCATTATTTCTCACTTGGATTATGGTAATAGCCTCCTAAATTCTCTGCTATCTGCCTTTTAACTTATATAGATGAAGTACCAGAATGACCTTGCTAGAACTTGAGTTTGAATTATGTCATTACTCTGCTTAAAACCCTCCAAGGTTTTCTATCTCATTTGGTGCAAAAGCAAATTCTTCACAATTTCCAGCATTATTTGTTTCTTCGAGGTCCTGCATCGTCCCTCTGACTTCATCACCTAAATTTCTCCACTGTGCTCACTCTGTCTCAAGCTGTAAACACAGAGAGCTGGTGCTTGCCTCAGAGCCTTTCCAATTTGCACTAGATCTGCCTGGAATGTTCTTCTCCCAAATAAACATATGGCTCACTCCTTACAAATCTCAAATTTTTACTCAAATGCCTTTTATTCCAAGATTTTTCCCTTATCACTCTAATTAAAATCGCAACCCTTCACTCTCTCCCTTTTTAAAAAAAATTTTTAATTTTTTTAATTTATACATACATATGGGTAACAGAGTTGACTATCAGTATTTGTGTATAGTATATGATGATCAAATTAATATCATTAGCATGTTCATCATTACAAATGGTAACTACTTTTTGTGTTCCTTACCCCAGTGCTCCCTATGCTCTCTCCCCCTCCCCACCTCCAGTAACTATATGTCTTCTCTCTCCTTCTTAAACTTCAACATTTTATTATGGTCTTTCTTTCTTTGTTCCTCAGCTCCTACTTATGAGTGAGGACATGTGGTATTTCTCTTTGTGTGCCTGGCTTATTTCACTTAACATAATTTCCTCCATGCTCATCCTTGTTGCTGTGAATGGCAGAATTTCATTCTTTTTTATGGCTGAGTAGTATTCTACTGTATATATATATATATATATATATATATATATATATATATATACCGCATTTTCCTTATCCAGTCATTCATTGATGGACATTTATGTTGGTTTCCATATCTTAGCTATTGTAAACAGAGCTGCAATGAACATGGGAGTGCAGGTGTCCCTTCAACATGATGCAAATCAATAAATGTGACACACCACATCAACAAAAGCAAGGACAAAAACCATATTATTTATCTCAATAGATGCAGAAAAAGCATTTGACAAAAGTCAGTATCACTTCACTTTCTTCCTCCCTTGATGGCTATATTTTCTTTGATAGTAATTAACACCACCAGACTTGCTATAGTGGAAGTAAATTATTTGAGTAACCTTAAAGAAAGAAAATGTGTATTTCAGGATATAAATTATAGTCCCATAACTATGCCTGACTTGAATGTAGAATTAATACATATAGGAAGATGGATAGACATGAAAAGTGTTGGATATAAACTGGAAAGAGGAGTTAAACTTAGATTAAGGGAAGTTAAAAATGATTTGATTTGATTTAGTAGTCACTAGAGCACAATTATATTTGGGGAGACAAAGATAAAAGAAGGAAACTTTTGCTACTATGCTACTTTAAAAATATTAACGCTTATCTCCACTAACATCGAAACCTATAAAAGGACACAATATGTTGTCTTTCCAGAAGTGATTTACAGAAAATGTTGAGAAATGAACTAATGGTGACATTTTCACTATTTTATAAGCTAGTGAGAGATATGGCTTGAGAAAGAGGCTTCCTTACACACTTCAAGTCATACCCCAGTTGGAGAAAATGACAGAAAAAGTGAATTCTGATAGTGACAGAGTTGGGGAGCAGAGTATTTACCTCAGCGTGTAGAACAGCCCTGCTCAACCACCTACAGTTTATCTTTGCACAAACATATTTAGTTGATCAGACTCTACTCCCCAGAGGAATAGAAAGTACACCAGAAATTCTGTCAGGACAATGGCATGTTTAGCACCATCCATCCTTAATATGATTAAGGGTTGTTCTGCTGAACTGTAGTCCTGACTTCTGCAAAAGGCAAATCACTGCTGAGTAGTTGATATATATGAGGGTACTTCAAAAAGTTGATGGAAAATGGAATTAAAATACTAATATTTCCATGAACTTTTAGAAGTATCCTTTCATATACACCCATGTTTTGCTAATGTGAAATTAAGGTAACAGAGTAGGTGGTGAGGGGAATGAGGCTCTTGTAGTTAGCATCCTGCCTTTGGACTTGGGCTCTGTATTAGTCACACAGTTAGACAGCAGATCTTAACAAAGATCATAATGCAAGTAATGACAGAACATTGCAATTGAGGGGATTTTGAAGATCACCTTCTCCAGCATTTCATTTGAGGCCCATAGATGTAGAATGATGTTCAAGGCCAGTGATGATTTGGGTTTTTACAAGGCAGAACTGAAAAACAATGGTTTATTTCTACTGAGATCCATTATTTCTGATGTTAAGAGATTTGCCCATGAGATTCTAAAGCCTCTTCTGGAAAGAATTAACATATCTTTGAAGTATCAGAGTATACATGGGGTGAAAAAAGGTAGAATGTTCAGATTAAAGAGAATGGTTTATTGTATTAGTCTGCCTGGAGAAGAAACCATCCTAAACCTTAATGGCTTGCTACAACAAGCATTTATTTTTATTATTTATGTATCTGTGGTTCAATTAGGGAAGACCTGCTTCAGCATAAGGCCCAGCTAGACTTGTGGGGAGATATCGTGATCTGTTCTTTGTGTCTCTTCATAGTTTTTGGACCAGAAGCTACCAGGTACATGTTATTTTTAGAGCAAATGGCAGGAGCACAGGAAAGTGAATGGAAACATGCATCATCTGTTAAGGTCTTGGTTCAGAAACAGTATGATGTTACTTCTGCCCACATTTCATTGGTCAAAATAAGTAAAGTGACCAAATGGAAGAGACATATATAACTGCTTTACAATAATCCAATCTTTCATTGTCTGTTTGCTATTTGAAATGACCTATGCTTACTTATGAGCATTTTCTTTTTTTCTATGGATTTAGCAACTTTTCTCTGTTCACCAGTACTTCTTATTCCAGTCATAGCTTTCTTCCTTTCCTGTTTTTTGAGTTTAATTTTATGTCTAAAATAAATGGTTTTATCATGTAATTTTAGAAAAAACATGCCTATTATGTTGTTTATTGAAAGAATAATGATGGTGTATAAATTTTAGGAAATCTATGAAAACTTTTATATCCCATTGAAAGAATATTTTAATTTTCTACTAAATGTGTCTTTTGCTCAGTGTTTAACAAGGAATAGTTTTTACCTTGTAAGCCCTCATTTATTCCAATTTGATTACTTTATTTACTTCTTTTTCTGAAGAAACCTCCCCCAACTTTGCCTACCCTCATCCCTCATCTAGTTTTCTGAGAAAATCAGTTACTAAATGGGTTATGCACAGAATTAATGAGCCCATAGTTGTATTCAAGCCTTTAAATTGAAGATCAAAAAATCTTTTCCAAGGCCTCAGTGTGCATACCAAGACCCAGCTCTTCATGCTGATCACCACACTTTTTCTGTTGAATCATGAATGACTTAATCTTAATGAAAACCCATCAAAACAACTAGAAAAGCATGCATTCTACTGAAAATAGATTAAAATTGTCACCCATGGAACCAATAGGATATTTATTATTCCTGTGATCATCCCTTGCAACACATAATGAACACTTACCTCATTCTGAATTCAGCAGTAATTTTCTACATGAACCATAGAGCATAATAAAATTGGTTTTGTGGCAGATACTGTCAGTGATCTGTGCATAGATCCTTGAACGTGGAGCATGTTTATGCACAATGCACAATGGTGTTTTCATTTCAAAAGCCAACATCAGTATTTCTTCGTTGGGCTGTTAGAAACCACTTAACCTTTGCCCACAGAGAGCCAAATTTGCCTTGAAACTTACATTTTTCTGGGGCTTTTAACAAATAACTGAGGGGTACAGGAGTATAAGCAGACAATTTGGAGGTGAAATCTACACTGTTACTATGGCTCCTCTCTCAAACTAAGCCAAAAATTAAATTTAGTAGCAATCTGCCTGATAATGAAGCCATACTTGCCCATTTCTCTACTTCTCCACTCCTCTATAAGTAAAACGCTGTAAGGATTCATTCTCAGGCATTCTCCCATTCTTTCTCTCACATCTTATTGAAGTCTGCTAGCTCTTTCGAGCAGTTATCCCTTTATGCCTTTAGCAAGGCCTATCTTTCCCAACAGTCTTTCTGAAGTTTGACCTAGTAATTGGATTAATAGCTAAAAGGACAGATGTCAGGCCTTGGGAAAGGAAATTATCAGCTTGCGAGGTATCTGCCACAGTTAAGTCTCCTGTCTGATCCTCAGATTAGGAGCAATGCTAAGCTACAGTAAGCCATTCTAGCCAACCAAGCAAGCATAATGTTCTTTAGTGAATCTACACAGATGTCTCCATCACAAGTCTCCAAGTCCTATCCCTTTCCTATCTGCACTGTGACTTCAGCATAGGAGACTTGCTGAAGCTGTGAATTTAGCTCTTTTTGTAGTTTGGCTCCTGTAACCACAAAGCCTATGATTGAGATCATTGGTCTTTTTGTAATATGCTATTAGAATAATTCTTCAAAGCTTGGAAAAAGTGATGGCTCATATTAAGTGAAGCATTGGTATCAGAAACGTCCTAGCAGAGTGTTGTAGAAGGGACGTAAAGGTGGCTTAAGAGAGGTGGGTATTCTAAATGGATTAATTATGAAAGACCCAATAACATCTATCCTCTCTCACGATTGCCATTTAATAGGGCTCAGAAGACATTACCTTCATTAAGGTTATAAGGAATACTTTGATGGTAGGGGACTGGTATCGTATTGAAGCTCAGAATGAGCTGTTCTCTACAGATTAGGGTTAATGGTAGAGGTTGCATTTATGAAACTAGGCTCCCTAGTGATAATGTGTATAATAAGATTCCAACATAGCAGAGGCTAAGTGTCAGAAATAAACCTTTAAAGAAAAGGGACACCAAATTACTGTAATATAAACACAAGACACTAACTCTTAGGTTGTTCCAAGAAGTAGAGTCTATACATTAAAGGAGAATATGAATGTGTATGAGGTAGGCCATTATAACAAAATAGCAAGAGTATATGATAGTAATTCCTTTCATCTCTCTCCAAAGCATTCATTTACTCACACTACTATTTTAGATGTGGTGTCTTTACTATACCACCGTCACTTAGTATGTAAATTGATCTAAAAATGTATGTTCTTTTAATACCCATTAGAACAGAGAATCAGAAAGAGTTTGAGTACACAGGGAACATGCAATTGCACACATTTATAGACTTTGCTTGATATTACACTCTTATTTGGCAATACTGTTTTCCAAGTCCCAATTCCCTTCTTTTCTACTGTTTTTTAATTTCTTTCTGGTTTATAACTGCCACATGAATATTTATCTCAGACTCTTGTTCTAGGAAACTCAATTTATGACACATCCCACTCAACTTGGATCTTTTTTACAAGTTGACCTAAATCATTTTGGGGAGAACTTGGACAATGATGAATAAGTGAAAAATAGAAAGAGAAAAAACTCTTTCTTCTATATCATGGGATATTTCTGCTCACACAAAATGTATTCATTGCAGTCTCTTTAATGGAGCACTCATGCTTTGGTTCTTGTTTTACCATACAAAATGTCTCCAAATGTTAGTATAGTACCTGAGATCCATGAAAATATCTCCCAGTGCACCATACCTTAGTGATGAAGGAGGCTTTCATTTTCTGCATGTATACAAACCAAACAAAAAGCCAAACAAACAAAAACTTAAATTATGTGTGAATTCTTCTGGAAAGCAACAAAATTCTCCCATTTAAAAAAGAGGCCACACGTGCTTAATGAGTGAGCTTTGGTACTACAGCACCCATCATGCTTCATTTGTTAATGTAGCTATTACCTCTCTGAGTATTAATTCTAAGATCAAAAGCAAAAGACAGAATACAGATAGGGGAATTAGCAATGGCATCCCTGTGGCCAAAAACGATCATTACTTTATCTGAGCAAGTCCTTAATAGACCATCAGAAGTCATCTGAGTATTGCTAGAAATAGCCTGAACACTTCCAGCTGAATCCTGTGCAAAGGCTGCTGACTGACAAAAACCATGCTCCAGTCTGTCTTTCTCCTCTTCATTTCCCTCTTCTGCAATGCTTACATACACCCTCAGAGATACCTTATTTTCTTTCATTTCACCTAGCAAAAAATGGTCCCACAGAAATGTAAAGGATTACATAGATGGACTGGCTGAGGAAAATTATTTGTCTTCTTATTTAAAGACTTTTATAAAAAGACAATTATACTAAGCTTTCATTTAGTTCAGAATTTTTTCCCTATATCCACTCAAAATATCCTGCATATTATAACTGGCATCAACTGGCATCATCAAAGCGAGTGGCTAGTGGGTATTAAAATAAGGTAGAAGTTTTATAGTTTTCTGGAAGTTTCAGGAAGATAAGGGGGTTGCAATTGCTTTTATAAACTTAAGTTAAGTTGTAAAGATTAGGCATTATCACATTGTGCCTGAATGTACTCTTGATGCGTTATGAAGACTCTTGGTAAAATACGAAGAATATTTTTCAAAAGAGAGAGCATACTTATTTCTTTTTTTCCTTTTTGCTTCACTAGCTTCATGTGAACCTGCAGATCCAGAGTACATAGACCTTTCGTTACTGTGCATAGTATTTGTGGAATACATTTCTACTGAATCAGACCTCAAGCTTGTATAAAAGCTTGTTGTTCCTTTTGTGACTTGACGGTGTCTTTCTGGTTCAAAGAAAAGTGAAGATTTACCAGGACAGCAATGGCAGTAATAAATCCACATTAACATTATTCCATGCTTTTTCTCACAAAGAATCACTTTCTCACAGAAAAGAAAATCCTAGTGTATTTACAGTTCTGATGAACAAATGTATTTGGGTCACACTTCATATTTACTTGTGTTCAGAAATGTGAAACACAGATAATTGGTCATGTAGTTTTCTTTGACATTCTAGTTTCCTGGGAACTATTTGCTACTATTTCATTCTATTGCAAACTTAAAAGGAAAGGGTTTCATGCCTTTTTCTATTAGTTTTGAGAGTAATGATCACCAGAAGAAAAAGAAAAAAAAACACCCAAAAAACTAAAAGCAAGCAAGCAAAAAAATTCTTTATGGGTTGCAGCAGTTACTGTCTTTGTCTAACTAACTGTTCATTTTGTCAGAACAGAAAGGAAAAACCTCTAATTTTTAATCAAGAGGTATTAAAATATTTAGATTTTGTATCACAGAAAATCAGACTTAGTTTAGTTTTTGCTTTTGGTAAAAACCCCTTTGCATTCACTACCTCATTCTTATAACTTTGTATGAAAAATAGTTACATCCACTTATCAGAAGAGTTTGTGGAAGGCAAGCTAATCAGCTATGAAACACAGATAAGGAAGATGTGAAGCGTGGGATATGCATAGTACCTCCCTCCCTAAAGCAACACCCTGCTTCTGTATGGAGTAGAGCATCTGCCTCCACCACAGAATAAGTAAAAATATCCAAGCAAAAACTCATCTTTGTTTTCCTTGCAGATTGCACAATTTATCTCCAATAACACACACATTCATCGTCACCAAAGCTCAGTGGAATAATTATGAGCATTTACTGAATAGACCATGCAAAACCATATGCTGTTGGTGGAAAGAATGTGGAAGAGATACTGAAAACTGGCACAAATAATAAGACTGCAAAGTCAGCCACTTCCAGTTGAGCAGCATTTGAAAATCATATATGCAAGGAGAGTGGTCTATGACTGTAAATAGAGTCCTGGATTTTCATGAAATCTAGTAGGAGAAACTTGATAGGAGAGAATAGAAACTTGAAAATTTATGTTATAAGACATATAATGTTTGAAAAAAGTTGTTAGAACGAAGTTAATATAAGTTATGTGTATATATAATATACATATGAATATATCTCTCTATAAAAATATATCCTATAATCTGCAGTGTTAACCAAACATCTTTAGCTTTTATATTTGCATTGAATATTGCACTTTACAAAACACTTTTCTACATATGTTCTCATTTGATTCATTCAATAGCTGTTGTTAGATATCATTATCCTCATTTTGTGGAAAATAAAACAGATTCACAGAGTTTAATGGATTTGTCCAAGGTTGCAAATATGTAAGTGACAAAATTCACATCTCATGACATTCATCTAGATTTGGCAAATGCACAGTAGCTGAGATATAAAGGGAAATGTAGACTGTCAGAAAAACTTTTTGAGACACCAAGCTCAAAGACGATTGCGGACACTAGGACATGCTAGAGAGGAAACACAAATTTCTAAGATATAATGTTGGGATTAATGGTCCAATGAAGCAGATATAATGGATGGGAACATTCATAGCCTGAAGCAGTACCATTATTAGGAGGCTTATTTTCCATGTGAATTCATTTAAAAACTACAATTCTTAGTTGCCTTTTATCTCTCTTTTTTGTGTTTTTGTTTTGTTTTGTGTTTTAATTTTTGGCGGCTGGCTGGTACAGGGATCCAAACCCTTGACCTTGGTGTTACAACACTGCACTCTAACTGATCTTTCTTAGTTTTAAACCAGTTCCAATATCTTTCAGAGTTTTAAACCCAATTATTTAAAGATAAATCAAAAGATTTAAAGAAACTTCCTCAGTTTTTGAGACATTTACACTGTCTTTTGCCATCACTATCCGTCCTATTTCACTGCATTTTTCACCACCTGACTTAGTTATGATTGTCTATCATCTGTTCCTTCAACCATGTTGTAAGTATCATGAAGGTGAGATATTTGTCTCATGAATTTTTAATCACTGCTGAAGACTCTATCTAGAGGTATGCCTTGTAATTCATAATAAGCATTCATTATTTCTTGAATTTATTAATTTATTAATATGGTCGTATTGTGATTTTCCTCCTCTCTTTCACCAGCCCCTACTCCTGCTACAGCTCCTTTCTGTGGAGATTCTATAAGACTTCATTGTTTGATCTTTTCTCATAGGATTTTCTTCCTCATTTTTCAAAGCCAATTCATGATTAATGCTAATGCATTTTATTGTCCCTATACTTGTCATTCCCACTGTCTACTTGTAGTCAAAGTACATGCTCCGTGATAGCAAACTCCTTGTTTCTTTTCCTGACTTTAATCTCTCTGATTGTTCAATGCAGCCTGAAATCCATTGCCATACCACTGTTACTAGAATGCCATTTTAATCAACTCACTCCATCATCCAGGAATGGCTACTGACTTCTGAATCTTTTCAAATGTGCAGTAATCGGGAGAAGAGAATATGCCTGCCCACACACATATCCTTAAATCATTAGTGTATTTTTCTGATTGATCATCAGAGGGAAATATCATTTTATCAGAAGCAGAGAAATATCACTGGCTGTGCGCAGATTCAACTAAAATAGATCCCATTCCCTTCCACCCCCAAGATTCTAACAGAAGTATATGGAGCATTGTTCAGAAATACAGGGAGCTTTGTGACATTATTCTCTCAATGTAGAGTCTTATCAGAACTAGAAATTTTGGTTATTTTGTGACAATATGAAGCTTACAACATCATTTAAGGGCTCTATTAGTTCTTGAATGAAAGTAAGTGCCAACAAGACCAAATCCATGGGATTTTCCCACATATATTTAATAATATATCTGCTTTAAACTTTTCTGCTTTGTAGAAATTATATTTTTCTGCAGTTCAGTTGCTCCTGCCTTTTCCCAATATAATTCTCCCACTTTCTAAAACAAAAACCACTGAAAATTTTAACCCACCTGAATTTTACTGCATTACATTGTCCAAAGGTGTAAACAAAACTTCTGAAGTACTTAAAAAAAAAAAAAAGAAAAAAATAGGAAAGAAAATTTTAAAAGGGAGCAAAAAAAAAAAAAAAAAAAAAAAAAAAAAAAAAAAAAAAAAAAAAAAAAAAAAAAAAAAAAAAAAAAAAAAAGAAAAGAAAAAGAAAAAGAAAAGAAAAGAAATAACAGATACAAAATAAATTAAAATTTAAAAGGGGCATTCCCAAATAATCATGTTAGCATACTCTCCGTAATCAAAGAACTGTCTCAACTGCTTACTTTGCATGAATTCAAATAGGAAAAAAAAAATTGTTTCTTCTGACATAGCAAAGTTATATCTTTGATTTAAACATTTATGCCTGAATATAAGAGGAACATTTTTATTTATTATTGGACACTGAAAAATTCTTATCTATTTTTTTATTGGGTGCAAGTCTGGTTGACTAATTGCTCAATTATTTGTGCATTTCATACAATTGTTTGTTTTACTTTAATCCAGCTGGAATATCTTGAGGATACTACTGTAAATAATAAACTTAACAACAATCATTAATTCATGTTTTGTGAGCCTTGAGTTTATTGGTGCACAATATATGCTCTCTCCATTTGAGGTCAATTTCCCTTGAGCTTAATTTTATTCTAGCAATAATTTATATTCATCTATGAGTACATGAATTAATTTTTAAAAGACCTATCTATTTCATTAAGAAATATATTTCCAGTAAAATTTTATTTTTCATGTTTTAATCAATTGTACACTATTAATAATTGTATAGTAATTCAATACAAATAAACCTTGCTAACATTTAGAACTTTATAGGAATTGAAAAATCAATTTCAATTTATAAATATAATTTAGTTGAAGAAAAGTATATTAGAGTGAGCCATAGAAAATGCTCATGCTTAAAGTGTAGTGTAATAGAATAAATTTCTGTGTAGGAAATATGAGTTGTTAAAGAAAGATGCAGGCTTGATTGAAAATGATCTAATGTTTCCCACTCCTGTGGGATTGCTTGGATTATGAGCTAAGTGGAATTCTTTACTTCTTCTTTTCTCAGATGGAGAAACTACACTAAAAGTGAATTTCCCATAAGACCAGTAGCTTTTCCACCCCTTAGAGAAGTCTACAATTTTTCATTGGATTCAAAACTTCCAGGTGATGAGCAGCTGTTATGCCAGATATTTTTCATAAAATGCTAGCATTCAAATCCAAACTTCCAGGTGTGAAAGTTATCCATGTGAGTCTTCACTGATAGGGTTGCTCTCACGTTTTCCCTATGAGAAATGAGAAAAATGGGAGAGATGGTCCATTCACTGAAATACAACCCCGCATTGCATGTCCAGCCAAGCACCCTGCCTTCCCAGTGGGACAACAGGAATATAGAAGCCAATGCCTTCTCTTTTGTTGATGCAGGTCTTGTTAGCTTCTCTCAAACAAAATTTATCATTAACCCATACCCTAGATTGTGGAATATTAGCACAATAGGTGGGGCTGCATGTGGAACCTTCTCACTCAACATAGAAAAAATGTAAGAGCTATGAATATTTAAATATAACATTACAATACAATTTTACTTGGACCTGTGGTGGGTATGAACTCACTTATATTCTATTGTACACACTTAATATTTCAATATTAAAACACACAGGAGATTAAGTGTTTTGCCACCATTTAAAATTTAGACAGAAAAATTTTAGACATCATAGATTTATAACTTATTAAAATTCTTTTAGGAAGTATACAAACAAAAATAAACTCTAATGACCAATAATCCAGATATTTAATTTTAAATTGATTAAGATCTGTTTACCCACAAATTAAACTTATTAGACATATAAAGAAGCATGAAAATATGACCAAAAGAAGAGGAGAGAAATCAGTTAATTAAAACCAACAGGTAGGTTTTCTGTTGTTGTTGTTATATCTTTGTCTGGTTTGGGGATCACGGTGATGCTGGCCTCATAGAATCAGTTTGGGAGAAGGGCTTATGTTTCCACTTTTTGGAGTAGTTCAAAAAGTATTGTTATTAATTCTTTAAAGTTTTGGTAGAATTTAGCAGTGATGCCATTTGGTCCTGGGCTTTTCATTGTTGGGAGACAGCTAACTACTTCTTCAATTCTGTTGCTCATTATTGGTCAATTGAGGTTTTCAATGTCTTTTGGTTCAGTCTTGGTAGTTTGTATGTGTCCAGAAATTTATCCATATCCCCCAGGTTTTCAAATTTGTTGGCAAAATGTTGTTCATAATAGTTTCTAATTATTCTTTTTATTTCTGTGCTATTGGTTGTAATGTCTCCTTTTTCATTTCTGATTTTTGTTATTTAGGTCTTCTCTTTTTTTAGTTAGACTAGCTAAGGGTTTTTCTTCTCAAATAATAAACTTTTTGATTGATCTTTTGTTTCATTTATTTCTGCTCTGATCTCAATTTTTTTTTTCTGTCTACTAATTTTGGGGTTGAATTGTTTTTGCTTCTCTAGTTCTTTGAGGTGTAGCATCAGTTTGTTTATTTGGAGTTTTTCTACTCTTGATGAAAGCATTTATTGCAATAAACTTCCCTCTTTCTACTGCTATTGCAGGATCCCATAGGTTTTGGTATGATATGTCTTTATTTTCATTAGTTTCAAGAAATTTTTTGATTACCTGTTTAATTTCTTCTTTGAACCATAGGTCATTAGCATGTTGTTTAATTTCCATGTATTTGTATAATTTCCAAAATTTCTCTTGTTATTACTTTAATTTATTTTGACCTGAAATTGATGCAAGGATCATTCAACACATGCAAATTAACAAATGTGATACACCACATCAACAAAATTAAGCACAAAAACCATATGATCATCTCAACTGATGCAGAAAAAGCATTTGACAAAATTCAACTTCCACTCATGATAAAGACATTCAATAAATTAGGTATAGAAGGAAAGTATCTCAACATAGTAAAGCCATATATAAAAAAATCACTGTCAATGTCTCCCTGAATGGGGAAAAACTGAAAACTTATCCTTTAAGAAGAGGAACAAGACAAGGATGCTCACTCTCACCACTCCTATTTCACATAGTATTGGAAGCATTAGCCAGAGCAATCAGGCAAGAGAAAGAAATGAAGGACATCTTGATTGGAAAGACAAAGCCAAACTGTCCCTGTTTGCAGATGACATAATTCCATATATAGAAAAACCTAAAGACTCTGACAAAACACTCCTAGAGCTGATAAACAAAATCAGTATAGTTGCAGGATACAAAATCAATATACAAAAATCAGTTGCATTTTTGTACACCAACAAAGAACTGGAAGAAAAAGAATTCAAGAAAACAAGCCCACTTACAATAGCTACCAATAAAATAAAATAAAATACTTAGTAATAAATTTAACCAAGGAGGTGAAAGATCTCTATAATGAAAACTATTAATCACTGCTGAAAGAAATTAAAGAGGACGCAAAAAGATGGAAAAACATTCCATGTTCATAGATTTGAAGAATTAATATTTTGAAAATGTTTATACTACCCAAAGCGATCTACAGATTCAATGCAATCCCCATCAAAATGTCAATGACATTATTCACAGGAATAGAAAAAACATTCGTAACATTCATGTGGAACAACAAAAGACCCCAAATAACTAAAGAAATCCTGAGGAAAAAAATAAAGCCAGAGACAATATACTACCTGACTTCAAATTATGCTACAAAGACATAATAACCAAAGCATAAAAAGAGACACACAGACCAGTGGAACAGACTAGAGAACCCCAAAATCAATCCATATACTTACAGCCAACTGATATTTGACAAAGGCAACAAGAACATACATTGGGAAAATGACTGCCTCTTCAATAAATGATGCTCGGAAAACTGCATGGATAGGAGAACGAAACTAGACCCATTCTTCTTGCCATACACCAAAATCAACTAAAAATGGATTAAAGTCTTCAAATATAAGACCTGAAACTATAAAACTCCTAGAACAGAACATAGGGATAACACTTCAAGATGTAGGATTGGACAAAGACTTTATGAATAAGACCCCCAAAGCACAGACAATAATAAAAAATAAACAAATGGGATTGTATCAGAATCAAAAGCTCCTGTAAAACAAAGGAAAAACAATCAGCAGAATGAAAAGACAACCTACAGAATGGTAGAAAATAATTTGCAAACTATACATCTGACAAGGGATTAATATTCAGAATATACAAGGAACGTAAATAACTTACACTAAAAAAAAAAAATAACCCAATTAAAAAATAGGCAAAGGAGCTGAATAGACATTTCTCAAAATAAAACCTACAAATGGCCACTAGGTATATAAAAAAAATGTTCAACATCACTAATCATCAAGGATATGCAAATCAAAACTACATTGAGATGTCATCTCACCTCACTTAGTATGGCTATTATCAAAAAGACAGAGAATGATAAATGTCAGCGAGGATGCAGAGAAAGGGGAACCCTTCCACACTGTTGGTGGAACTGTAAATTAGTACAGACTTTATGGAAAACAGTATGGAGGTTTCTCAAACAACTGTTCATATAACTACCAGAATACCCATCAATTCCACTACTGGGGTACACATCCAAAGTAATGGAACACATCATGTCTGAGGGAAAACTTCACTCCCAGGTTTATTTCATCTCTATCTACAATAGCTGAGATATGGAATCAATCTAAATTTTCATCTATGGATGACTGGATAAAGAAAATGCGGTATATATACACACAATGGATTACTAGTTGGCCATAAAAAAGGATGAAGTTCTGCTATACACAGTAACATGGGTGAGCTTGGAGAAATTTATGCTAAGTGAAATTAGCCAGGCACAGAAAGAGAAATACCTCATGTCATCACTCATAAGTAGGAACTAAAAAAGAAAGAAACAAAGAAAGAAACAAACAAAAAAACTATAAAAGGAACAATAAACACAATAATACACTGAACTTTCAGAAAGAGAGAACAGAACTGTAGTTACTAGAAATGGGAAAGTGGGGGGTAGGTTAGGAAGAAACTGGTCAATGGACACAAAGAATGAGTATGTTTTTTAATGATGAATATGCTAATTATCCTGATTTGATTATCACACATTGTACACATTGTTAGTCAACACTGTACCCCACAAATATGTATAGTCAATTATGTTTTGATATTAAAAAATTACACAGAACTGACACATCAATGAAAAAGTAAATTAAAACAATTATTATACTTGTATTCCATATGTTCAGAAATTTAGGTAGAGTGATGTAAGATAAAACAAAGACCAAATATAACTTCAAAAAAAGAAAACTACAAGGTCTAACATGAAAAGTATACTAAATGGGATTAATGACAGATGAGACAGTCCAAAAGAAAAGGTAACTGACTTTAGGTTATAACAACAAGCAGCATTCAAAATGAAACACAAACACTGAAAAAAATCTGAAAAAAAATATGAACAGACCACCAGTGAGCTGTGACAGCCCCTCTCCCCCAAACAAAGAATTGGAAATAAAATAAACTTTTTCAAATTTGACAAAATTTCAGATTCAAATCTCTCAGGAAAACTCAAGAGCAAGAAATATTAAGTTAAGTACCATAAGACAAATCACAATCAAATTGTTCCAAAGTAATGATAAAGAGACAATCTTAAAAGCAGCCAGAAAAATAAAGATACTTTATGTACACAATAAGAAAAATAAGATTGACAACAGATTTCTTGTCAGAAACAAGACAGGTGAGCAAAGACAGTACAGCAACCTCTTTTAATTACTATCAACTTTTAATTATACAAGCAGCAGAAATCTTTCAGAAATTATGCTGTAATAAATATGCTTACATATGTAGAAAAGTTTATAATATATAATAGTAAAATGTATGACAAAAATACATACATTTTATGTATTTTTCCCAAATCCCTGGGAAGGGAGAAGAAGTATAATTTTTAAGGTTCTTATAAGTGAAGTGTTATATTATCATTTGAAAATAGACTGTGATAAATTTAAGATTTATGCTATAATCCAGGCATTGGCAAACCTATATTCAGGCTTATATATACAGCAGACCACTTATTTTTATAAATAAAGTTTTATCAAAGCACAACCATTTCCATTTTTTACTCATTATTGAAGGCAGCTTTCATGCTTCAGCAGCCTAGTTAAGTAGTTGTGACTGCACGACTGGAAAACCAGAATATATTTACTATCTAAACCTTTACAGAAAAAGTTTTCTGAACACTACTATACACACTAAATCAACTACTAGAATACAAAAGTTGTAGCTGATAAATCAACAGAAGAGATAAAATGGAACCATAAAGAAGCACTCATTTAATCCAAAAGAAGGCAGAATAATATTAAAAAGGGAGCAAAGATCAGATCAGACAAATAGAAGACAAAGAGCAAGAGGACAGACTTAAATATCAATGAGTCATCCTATTAAATGTAAATGTTGTAGACTAGTGCTTCCAACCAAGATGAAGCTACAGGGATTGTATTTACTCTTTTGACTGAAACAATCAAATGAAAGGTGAAATTTATGAAATAATACATTGTAAGACACTAAGTATTAAACAAAGGAAAATGATCCCTGGAAGACAAGAAACAAAAGAGGTGAGCCCTGTGGTTGCTGCAGCTTATTATTTGGAAGCAGTTTCCAGGCCATGGCCTGGGGAAGGAAAACCAAAGCAGAGACTGGCAGATTCCAGAGCTAAGAGTCCAGAGAGACTAAGGTGAAAAGAGTTCCCAGGGCAGAGCATTAGCTCTTAGAATTATCGGAGTTTGACAAGGCTGCAGAATACAAGATCAATGTACAAAAATCAATTGTATTTCTATATTCTAGCAATGAGCAATAAGAAATTAAGATTTTTAAAATACATAAATAAATGAAAATATAAAACATATAGAAATAAATCTGATAAAAGCTCAAAAGTAAAAAGAAATAAACTTCAGACACATGCAACAACATGGGTGAATTTCAAAATAAACCCAAACCCTAAGTAAAAAAAAGAAGAGAGAAGACCCAAATAACAAAAATTAGAAATCAAAAAGGTGATACTACAACTGATACCTCTGAAATACAAGGAATCATTAGACACTACTATAAACAACTATATGCCAACAAATTTGAAAATCTGGAGGAAATGGATAAATTTCTGGACACACACAAACTACCAAAACTGAGCCAAGACCATGTAGAAAATCTGAACAAACCAATAACAATAAAAGAGATTGAAGCTGTTATCAGAAGGCTCCCAACAAAGAAAAGCCCAGGACTAGATGGGTTCACAGCAGAATTCTTCCAAACATTCAAAGAGGAATTGACACCAATTCTCTACAAACTATTACAAAAGATTGAAACAGAGGCAATTCTCCCAAACTCATTCTAAAATAATTTTTATATTTTTAAAAAATAATTTTAAAAAAATGAGTAAAAAAATTATATTGGGATAAAGGAGGCATGTAAAAAACAGTACACAAGATAAAAAAGAGTATATATGTATAATTCAACTTGCACACAGTTGTAGAAACAGCAGATCAGTGTGGATAGGAGATGGGGAAGCAAAAGGAAGTAAGGAGCCATTACAAAGTATAAGAGGAAATTTTGAGAGGTGATGCAGTTGTGACTTTAGTGATGTACACGTTAAACCTTACCAAAGTGTACAACTTAAATATGTTCAATTTACTGTATATCTATTACAAATAAAGCTAAAAATAAATCTGAAAAATTAAACAAGAGAAAACAAAAAAGAGTTTATAAAACATGACATTTTCTAAATTTCCCTTCCTGACAAAAAACTTCAATAACATTTGGTAACAACATTTCAGACATCTCTCAGTGCATATAATTGAAAATAAATAAAATTTAAAGTTTCTATTAGTTGGGCAATTGTTGTATGAAAGATTCAATCTTTCTGTTTAACATTTATAGTTTTTCTTAATTTCACAACAAGCTGTGAATAGAGGTTCTAATATTATCCACCAGCAGTGTTAATAAGGATACTGGAATGCTATGATTTGAATGTTTTTGTCCCCCCCCCCACCAAACTCATATGATGAAACCTAATCCCCAACGTGGTACAACTAAGAAGTGGGGCCTTTGGAAGATGAATGGGTCATCTGCTACGGGATTATTTTCCTTATAAAAGAGGCCTGAGAAAAGTTGTCTGGACCTTCCACCTGACCTTTCCAGATACAGTAAGAAGGCACAGGCTGTGAAGCAGAGTTGAGTCCTCACCAGATTACCAAATCTGCTGGCGCCTTCATCTTGAATTTCTCATTCTCCAAAACTGTAAGCAATAAATTCTGTTGTTTATAAATTGCCCAGTCTAAGATATTTCTTTATAGCATCCAAACAAACTAAGACATAACATGATAGATTAATTAGCCAAAGACTACACAGTTTATAAGTAACAGATTTTAATACATTCCAGACATATGACACAAATCCAGATGCCAGCCAAGAGCAAACCTTATAAGGTATTTCCAAGGACAGCAATGACAGGACTACTATGTTAACTCTTTTCCGCACATAGCCCAAATCAAAGAACTTTGAAAAAATCAATGATGTAATCAGTGAATTTTACCCATAAGGGCATGCATTTATTACCGGATCTGTACTGTAAGGAAATTGCTATCTTATTTTACCACATTTGACATTTTACTCTCTAGACCAATGGAAAATGCAGAGATAAAGAAAATTTAAAAATAGTATATATTTAAAAGTGCATTTATCTTTTGATAGGATTTTGATGAGGTTTTTTTTTTTTTTGTACTTATAATAGAATTTTTTAGTATTAGTTCTAGAATTTGTAGTTTCCAAACAAAATCAGAAATCTCGATGAAGTTCTGATGGAGAAAAATTTTGGCAGGTATTCATCATCCCTGCCCAATCTTTCCCAAAACTTCAAAATATGAGGTAATTCATGTCAAGTGTGCTATATGCTTCTTGGGTTTCTGGAGCTTTTTTTTTGCATATTATTATTATTTTTCCTTTGTGGGAATGGCTAGGAAAAATTTTATTTATAAGATCCATCAAATTCCAGGCTGTGTAGGAAAATTGCTGAACAGACAGCAGTTGCATCAATGACTAAAATGATTATTTTCATTAATAGAATTAGAAATTAAAATTTTACTGGAAAAAATGGGAGTTCGCTATAAACAAATAACAGTTTGTAACCTCAATTTTATTCCTGTCTTGATTTCTACTTCTAAAGATCAAAGAATCAATGTTAAGAATATGCAAAGTAATTTAGACAACGAGAGGGAAAAACTTTATTTTCAGTATTCAGTGAAATGAAACTTAACTCACAGTGGTGAATTTAAATGATTTCAATTTAACACTGTTTAGAAAATTTTTGTAATAATTTGAAATGTTTAAATAGTAATTAAGTCATGTGGTGTAAATATGGAACAAACTAAGCATGATAGCTGGGAATTGCTTATTTTTTACCTTATATCAGTGGAGAACACTATAAAAAAACTTGAGAGAAAGATACTTTGAGTATATACATGTGTGCTGAGAAATGAAAACCATTATAATACATAGAATTTTCAGTGGATAAGCATGACAAATTATATTGGATACATATAAATCCTTCAAACAATTACAAATAAAAATCTATCAAAAGTCTGCATTTCATGAAAAACTATAAAATTTTTATCATAAATATATTTAAATATAACAATTTTTGTGAGAAAGAAATTCATTGGTAAGGAATATTTATCACCAAGATATGTAGTTAAGTTCAATTTTGAAATAAAATTGAATAAAATTAAACCCATGTACATGTTACTCATCAAAAGCACCAAAAATCAACAGGTATATACAATATAAAATGTTTAGTTAAGTTAAATGGTATATTGATTTTGTGAAAATGTTTGTGTGGGTCTGACTTTAGCAGAACACACCTTTAAGTGTTCATTTTTTCACAACGAGTAGTTAAACTAATCACACTAACTCCAGCAATTTTGATATATTCCCCCTCCTGAATCACATCAACCACTCCAAGTAAGAAATGTTTCCATTTTGTTTCCACAATATATATTGATATTCAAGCCTTAGAACTTTTAAATGTCTTTACATGCATTTTCTTGACCAGATAGTCATAACATCACCTTTAATGTGAAAAATGGTCATGTATAAGTATTTCAGAGAATTTGTGGGGAGAAACATAATTTCTCTTCAAGTGGTAGGTAACAGTAGAAAGCATGACATATACTAGTCAGTCAGTAAAAATTACTGAACTTTAGAAAATAAAGCAAGGGGAAAGCCTATTAAAATAAATGAAAAATATTATTTAGAAGTAATTGAAGAAATTATGCAAGTGATATTGAAATAAAATTAAATAATATTTCTTTAGGCAGGTGTTAAACATTTGACTAACTAGAATTGGGTGGATGTTGGGGAAGCCTCAAAGAAAAAAGTTGTGCTGTTTAAGCATCTTCTTAAGGTAATTAATTTTTTTAGAAAGTTTTGCATTGTGAAAGCATAGAAATATCTATGGTGTTTCAAATCAGGCACTGCTCACTTACTGACAGTAAATCAACTTCAAAGATTTTTTTTTTCCCTATCATTAGTGACTGGGGATGGCTGAAGGCCATTAAAATAGTAATATTTTAAGTCCTTAGTAAGCTTCCTAATTACCTCCGCTCTCTCAATTGTTGCTCTTTAAAGCATGTTGTAGTCACTTCACTTTTACAGTGCTGTCATAAAACAATGTGTCCACGTCTAAAATAAAGTAATGAGGGGTAGATTTATTATGTTTCAGTTAAGCTAGGGATTTTATTTTAAAATTACTTGAACTTACCACCTAATTTCTAAATTGCTTTATATACAGTTTTAACAAATGTCATGCCAGGAGACTATCATGTATATTTAAGTTAAAATAATAAAAATGGAAGGTTGAATGTTAAATGAGAGACTTCCAGTGGCTATAAGTATTTTAGACTTCCTCTATAATTTGGACATACAATTGAGCCGTTTGAATCAGATCTTTTGAATTAATGCTAAGACTATCTTATTGTATGCTTCCAAATAATGTGACAGGCTATCATTTATTTTGATACATTGTTGGCAATTGTGACTGACAAGCGGATTAGAATAAAGCCAAAAACAGAAATATCTAATAAACAAGGCCCATTGCTAGTGAGTGTAAATGTGTAATTTTCAGACACCAGTAATCCAAGGGCTCGAAGAACAGACTCAGGAGCGTGGTGAATATGAAGTTCATCATAAAGGCTGTCATTTTGTTATTGCATCCAGAGCTGAGGCACAAGCCAGGTTTTCAATAACAATATCTCTATGTAATATGAAATGCTGCATAATAAGAATAATAAATTGCTCTGTTGTCTTTGTACCACCGAGTCACTCAACAAGAAATAAAACCAGAGAAGACTAAGTAAAGAATAGAAGCCATATTATTCCAAAGGTCAGTATAGTCTCCTTCATTCTCATTTAAAACTGCTCATATAAAAATAAAGTTGATTTGTGTTATAGTTGTAAACTTTCTTTGAAGAAGAGATTAAAGCTATGCTGAGGCTGTTTGAGCTATTCAATGCCTTGCTTAATATACATATATTTTATTTCTTGATTAAATTAGCATTTTTCTGTCATTGCCTGTCGTGTTTTCTCCTTCTGAAGATGACTTTGAGAAGGCCAGTAAACTAAAAAATCATTGTAGATTTTTATTATTATCTCCTCAAAAACATTCTATAGTGCTAATAACCATTTACAGAAATAATTTTGAAGCCTAAATATCATGCATTTCAAATTTCATAATAGATTATGTAATTTACATGAACATGTCATGCACTCACCATTCATGTGGCCTGTAAATAATTAAAAATTAATTTTCAATTTTTATTGGTAATATGAATGAGATTAATAAACAATAAACATAATGTCCTTGTAACACTTGTAATAGTTTTAAAATAATTGAAGTTGTTTAATGCCTGCTTTCCCCATTAATCAGTATCATAAGTGCAAAACAGTGGCCTTGTGCACAATATACTTAACACATGAAATTGTATGTCAACCTGTTATTAATATGTCAATTACATTTATTAAATTGATGAATAAAGAAATAATTTCTCTGTGTTGAAATCTCATTGTGAATAATCTGACCACCGAGTTCTACCTCTGTGGACACAGCATTCTAATACAGTTGTTCATTTAGAATATGAAGAAATTACAAAGGGTTAGATAATTGCTGAGAATCCACAAAGTGTACTCATATAGGCTTTAATAATGGAAGAGGATATGACACAGCATAAGAACAAAAGTACAGGCAAACATAGAAATGTCAAGACTTCTAGGCACAGCAACCTAGGTCCTTTGCACAGGATATACTTCATCTTCAGATTATGAAACATCAAGATACATGCAAGTTACTTTGCTCTCAGGAAAGCCAAGGTATGATTTTAATGAGGATTTTTTTATACCCCACTGTTCTGTGTAACAAGTTGAATGAGGAACAAACCACCATTTAGTAAATTTTTAATAAACAATGTAAACAAGCTACTACAGGATGACTCCAGAGGACTTTCAGACTTAAAACAGATCATTATAAGTCACCACCAGCTACATTTCATCCTTATTTGGGCCAAGGTTTAATACCATGGCTCTAGGTAGTCCTGGAAATAAGCACAGATGTACCACAGACCAACTTGCTTACACCAGGTATATTCCACATCTGGAGGACAGCTGCCCATGTGCATGGTGTCATTTCTGAGTTGACATTTCTCAAGTATCTTCAGAAGTCTGTTCCATTATACTAATAGTTTGGCAGCTTCTGGGTCGTGTGGCATTTAATAGAATCATTGGGTCCCCTGGTCACAGGCACACTTTGTATCTCATTTGCTGTAAATGAATATTCACTCCCTTGGTCCAAGATGGTTTTATGTGAAACTCCATTTCAATGAATCAGCTACTGTGTATGTTCTCAAATAGTGTGCCTACCTAACATCTTTGAAATTATTCTCAGATAAGTTTTTTTTTTTTTTTTTCCTTTCTGTCTTTTTTCGTGTCTGGCAACGGATCACAACCCTCAGTGTTGCGCCTGCACCTCGCTCAGCCAGTGAGCGGGAACCAGGCTGTATGTGGGATCCAAACCCTCGGCGGGAGCGCCGCTGCGCTCCTAAGCGGTGCACTGTAGCAGTGCGCCACCGGGCCGGCCCCTATTCTCAGATAAGTTTGACTTGAGGTTTTGCTTCTTTTCTAAGTCTATAGTCACATATTTAGATAACCTTTTGGTTTGCCCTACTGTCCTTAATCTTATTCATAATATATTATATGGATTTTATTCATTTAACTTCAAGAGAAAAACTTTATTTCCCTTACTAGTATCTGTAAGATTTATAACATATGCATTTAACATCTGCATTAACTCTTTCCTGCATACCTATCATCTCCCAGTCTGTTGCATGTGTATTAGTCTATGGGTTTCAGTCTACCTTTACTACTAGAATGTAAACTCCATGAGGATAGGGACTTTGGTTTTTTTGTTTGTTTCAACATCTCTTATGCTTAGAGTAGTGACTGCTATGGAGTCTCTTTTAAACATTTGTTAAATTCAAAAAGGAATGACTACTCATTGGCCTATGCCTAGTAGGGTTAGAGTATGTAACAGTGAAAGACAGGAAAGGGAAAGAGATACCAAAAAAAGGTACATTGGGAGTGATGTTTTATAGATGTTTAGAACGAGACATGAGTACTTTTTCCTCATTCTGTTTGAAAAAATAGAATGAAAATTCAATGCCAGAAAGTAACTTAAACAGAGTGGGTGACAATAATGAAATGCTGAGAAGTATAAGGCAATTATATGAAAAAATAGGAACAGCTGCTCACCTTAGTTTCTGAAATGGGAAAAATGGGCTTTAATTGTGCGCTAAATTCATATATGACATGAGAAAGACAGGCATATCAGGCAGATAAAGCACTTACTGTGAAAGGCTTTGAAATCTTTATAGAAACCATCACAAAAAGAAAAAGAACACTTTTTATCTCAAATTCTTTAGCTTTGATTTTACCACTTTATGGTGCAGACTAACAGAGTCTTTTCAGGCCTCTTCATATCATAGGACTATTAATAAAATATTTCTATTCCATCCTCTAGCAGTAGCTAGATATAATAAATATTATTCAGGAATGTGTGAGGCATTAGAAAGCATAAAAATGCCTGTTTTCTTCATAGTTTGATATAATAAACAATTTAAAATTTTGCATGGATATTTCTTTGCTGTTTCAAACTCCAAAGTTAATTTAACTTTCCTGAAATGAAATTATCATCTTTGCTGGATTACAGTTTAAGGATGTGAACTGTTAGTGATGGGAGAAACTGAAAGATGTAAAATAAAAATGAGACAATTAAGAATTATATGCATCTCTGCAAAATTATGTAATTTAAAAAAATACCTGCTAAATCACTAGCAATGAGAGAAAATGAATAACTTTTATGATTATTATACATATTGAAAAATATAATACAGCATGGACAATTTTCATGTGCTCAATAAACATTTATTTATATATATGCATATGTATTTAATCCGCAGAAATGATTTCAATAAAATATTACCAAGAACTATTCGAAATAACCCATGCTTAAATAAAACAGTGATAAAAAGCAGCTTTTAAAACATTTTAAGAGCATGGAGATTTAGTTAGCTACCTGCATGCATTTTTCCAAAAGTTATTAAAAACAAATCAAAAACTATGTAAGCCTTTGACAAAAGTGTGCATTAGTGGTGATAGAAATCAAAAATTCTTAGGCTGTTTTGAAGACATCTTTAATTTCTAAACACAATGGAGCAGAACAAATGAACTTTCAGCCTTTTGTTAGAAAGAATAAATGATCGATGATGAGCAATGTTTCACATAAAATACCTTAGTCACAGAGCAAAGAATGCAAGTCTCCTACAGCACTCCAAGACTCACTCCTCTGTACTCTTTATCCATTATACCTCCTGTTTCACTCCCTTTGGTCACAAACACAACTTAAACTCTTTAGAATTCACAAGGGGAATAAATACAAATTATTCAAATTAACAAAATAAAAACTTCCCTTTATCCTGTCCAAAATTTTATATTTTATAAAGATGGTGGGGATTAGTGTCGGTGGTATGTATTTTATTGGTACAAGCTGTCTCTTAAATGTGAATCAGAATGAAAGTGCTGACATAGAAACACACAGAAAGGCGTAATGCATGTTTTATGCTGCAATGCTAATTAAACCATGTGGGCCAGGAGGACCAGGCATGATCAGTTTGAGGATAAAATGTGGTCAAGAAAAATAACTAGACTTATTATACAAAATCACTGCATGTTATTTACAGGCTCTCGAAGTACAGAATATCGTTCTAGGAAAGAAGTTGTCCTACAGATGATGTGGAAAAACCCAAATATGCTCGATTGTGATCATTAAAAACATTATCAGGCTTCTTATGAAAATAAAGGTTTGCCTCCTGGCCTGATTCTAATGAGGATAATTAAATTCTGCATTCCTAAAATCTTTCTCTCATTTCAGCTTGGAGAAGTCATTTATTTTCTATTATGTACTGCTGTCCTAGGCTCGGAAACTCTAGCTGTCATCCAAACCAGAGAAAATTGCATTTTATTGGTGGGCTAAATAAAATGTATATAAAGTATTATGCTTCATGTTACCTAGTAAAATGCTTTCATATGAGAATTTTTTCATACATTTGCATTATTAATATGGGCACTTGATTCTATTTTCTGGAATGATATAATGGAAAATATTAAGCATTTATTTCTTGAGGAAATAAAAATCAGCTGAAGTAGAAACATGGTAAACATTTTATAATTGTCATATATGTTTGATATAACTAAAATAAGTTATATGAAGAACCACATCAAATATGAATTATTTTCCTAAGAATTTAATATATTAATCTATTTTATGCCTTTTTTTCTATAGGAGTATTTAATTTCACATTCTCACCTGTTAAACATCACTGGTATAGCATCCGGTTGTTAACAGCCTCTATCCATGTTTTCTTTCTTTATTCAAACTAAGACTGATTTTATGACAGAAACAAATTTTTTCTCCTGGTGGACCTCTGTCTCATTTCCATTTAAGCTAGCATCTATCATTCTCAGCAAAGTTAAAGCAAATGAGCAGAGAGTGTAGTCTGGAAAGGCTCTTTGTACTTGCATAAAGCAGTTCCTGTTATTTTAGTGACTTGTCTGCCATTCAGCCTACTCTTGCTATATGTCAATATTTAGTTATGATGCTTTACTTTCTGAAACCTTAGGAATGCAGCTTATTTATGTAAATATTCTAGTGTATAAACATTGCTCAATTAAGTGACCAGGTGCTTGTCATTAGGATGATGGGCAAGTGCGTGATGAAGCTTTGGCAGGAACTGTGGTGACTGGGAAGACCAGCACCCAAACAACAGAAGTTCTCCAATCTTCTCCACTTTCCCCTCACCACTCAACAGATGCAGTGGATGGGCCATTAACATGCCTGCCTCCCACTGGAAGGAAATACTGAGTACCAAGGTGTAGACTATCAAAAATGGTGTAAAGTTCAGTTATTTATATAAATGCAATTAAATGGAAGCTTCGTGATTATATTTGCTCTTCTCCCCAAGAATATTACCCCTGTGCTATGGCAAGTCTGATAAAGTCACCATGGCAAGAAATTGCACCGCATTCTTAATTCCACCAGCATATGTGTTGTCTAGTTTCAATTCCATTTTGCTTTCAGTTTTGGTTTCATCTAAATCATAGGTTAAAGGGAACATTCAAGAGCATTTTTATTATATTTCCATTTCCAATAGGTTAATGAAGTCCAACAATTTAGTTGTACCTTAAAATGAAGGAAAAAAGATGAATATTGTAGTTTCATTATGAAACTGCTGCATAGAACCAGGAAAAACCATTATGATATCCATGGCCTATGAATACACACAGTAATTATGTGTAATTCATTCTTTAAAAATTTTTAATATACTTTTACTTAGTGCTTACTGTCTAGGGGCAAAGCAGTCTCAAATGTAAAATGCCTTGCAAAATAAGATACATACTCTCAAAAAATTAATTCGGAATAGCAAATAATTGTTCTCTGCTACTTTTATTCAAATCAATTTCTAATTGGGTCTACTGGAGTATCTACTTTTCCTACATTTAGGATAAAAATATATTTGCACTTAATGTAACAATGTTTTTAAAAATAATTAGAAAATCCATGTGCGTATAGTTTGTGTTTCATAATATGAGTTGGAAATAAATAAGAGTTGCTTATACTCAGGCTTCACCAACTCTTTATGTACAACTTTATAAACAGTAGGATTCAGAAGGGTATTCATTAAAACTATCCATAACATACAAAACCCTTATTTTCGACTTACATAGTACAAATCTTGGGAGCAAATAAATCACAAAGGAGATAAACCGTTTCATATGCTCTAGTATTCAGCTGAGGAAGGGCCCTAAATATCATGATTTTGTTGGTTAGGCACAAGCAGATGCTTTTCTTCTATCATGAGTTCAGTTTTTGCTCATCTAGAGATAAATAAGATACTAGAATTTTCATTATGAGCCCCTAACAACTATTACAAGTGAGCCAGAATGTGGAATCATAATAATAGTTTTTTCACAAGTTCTACCAAAGATGGGGCCAAAATGAACACATACTCTATTTCATTATCATTGTTATGAGATATCAGAATGAGACAGGAATCTAAAAGGCCAACCATATAATTGTGACATGCTTTTTAGAAACCATATTCAATTTTTCTGTAATTTTGGATGTCCTCTAGGTTTTTAACCTAGGTGATTTATCAGCTAAACTCTGGTAGATAAGTTTTGATCATATAACCTGATAGAAACTTTCTTCTTTTTGCTGAAACATATTATCATTGTATTTCTCTAAGAACTACTCTAATATGATCTGAAATCTTTATGAATGGTATTATGATGGGAGAAGTGGATGATATGTAGATGGGACAGAGCTAGCCACAGACTGATGTTTGCTGAGCACAAGGAAATGTTTCATACTATCCTCTCCATTTTTATTTGTGCTTGAAATTCCCCATAATAAAATTATTTTTAAAGCAATCTTCTACCTAGTGATTGCAAACTTGGAGTCTATGGGCTAAATCAGTCAGCCAAAATTTCAACCATACAGTGTTTGAAAACTGGGAAAGTTTACATAATGACCTAAGTTTCCAGATTTTCTTGAAAAATCAGATTTTTCAACATTGAGACATTATTCCCTCATAATAAGCACTTAGTGCAGAGTAGCAGCTGCCTCCTATAAGACAGGAAATGCATTTGCTACAGCTCTGGAGCACCCCAGTGTGTTAGGTTTTGCTGACTTCATGTATCTACGTTATCTCCCTGGCTCTTGTAACCATATGAAATGTTGAAGTTAGGAAAAGCTTTTCACTTTCTTGTTGAAAGATGCTGCTTCTAAGAATCATCCAGTTGGTTATCATGAAGAATATGGGTTCGATTTTGCCATCTTCTGATTTTTCAAAAAAATCTGGAAATGCAGAGTATATGAAATTTTCTAGTTTACAAATATTGTTTGTATCAAATATGCTCACAAAAATAACCAATAAATCAGAATATTTTCTATCATTCTTAAAGGTGTTTCTAAACCAATTTTATTATCTCATGAAAAGGCTAAAAAATAAATGCAATAGTGAATATCACAAAGATATTTTTGTCCAAAAATACAAAAGAGAAAAACCTTCCTCCTTAGCATCCAAGACCTACACTTTTATCAGTTATTAGCTTTTATATCAGTTATTCACTTGCTCAGGATGCGTGATAATTGAAGTGCTTTATTCCTGAGTTTAAATGTTGCTCTTGCTATGTTGCAGTCAAAATCTAATCAGCTACTCTGATTACAGTTATATAATCACATACATATACGCATAGCACACACACACCTTACTGCATATTAAAGTGTATTTTCCATTTCAAAAAGTTGTAAATTGAGTATATAAAAGTGAAAGGAGAAGAAAGAAATATGCCAGTATTGCAGTGAACAGAAGTAAAAAAAGAAAAATGAGTTATGGATGTCATTATATATCATTCATGTTTAAAAGAACTTTTTGTAGCATGAATATTCAATTTGCAAAGCTTTGTTATAAATCAGCCATCATCAGTGAGAGATTTATCTTGCTTGCCTATGTGCTATTATAACTCATTGCTTTGTGGGGAGGAAACCATAGAATAAATTGCTAAATTCAGTAAAAACTTATATATTACTGTCTAGGAAAAGACCAATTGATTGAAAACTGCTAAACCATCTAATACTCAATTCTTCCACATAGAAATACTTTATCCAAATAGCTATTCAGATGCAGTTAAAAGAGATAAAATGATGCCATGTTAGGTTAACAATTTGTTATAATTCAGAGCAAATTTTTTTTGTGGGGGGGGGCAGGGTACATAAAAATAATGTTTTCCAAAATACAGTGATAGTGGTTTTTATCCCATTCAGGCTGAGGGACTTTTACCACTGAGAGAGTGTACACTATATGGGGAATTTCAATGCCAAAACTGATCCCTATGCATACAAGTCTCAATTCAGATTGGGTCTAATAATGGTGCATGTTAAGTCTTGTCCTCTGGCCTTTTGGATTCAGGGGAAACCATTAATATCTTGACGTAGGAAGAGAGCAAAAATGTTACAGGGAAGGTTTCTTTATATTCATTCAAAGAAATGAATGAAATGCTGACCATGAAAATTTCCCTTCCCAGTTTACTTAGCACAAATTGCACTTAAATGGAGATGTGTAACTATTTTGGAATGTCATCTATATTGCTGAGCAGATTTTTTTAAATACCATTTGCTTTGTAACAGCTAATCTCTTTTTCTAGACCATTAAAGAAAATATTAAAAATTGAGAGTGAAATGTAAATGATCGTATTATGTTTACTTGGAATCAGATCACTATTAAATGTGTGCTATGACTATTTTGTCTCTGCTGAAATATAAGAATTGGGAAGAGACAACTGGAAATGTACCTTCCAGAATTAAATTTATAAAATGTAAAATATGGCTTTTTAATGTGGCGAAGATTATAAAAGGGTCACTTGCTCTTTTAGGTAATAAGGTCAATGTTTCCTTAGCAAGAGGTACACACATCTGTTAGCTGCATCCTGTAAGAGCGACTGGGAAGTGATTAACCTTTCAACAAGACATAATTTTGTTCTTGTTTCCTTCCTACTTTGGGACAATTAAAACAACAACAAATGAAATAAAAGATAACTAGGAGCTGAAGTTTATTACTGTGTATTTTTCCCCCTGTCTAATTTTAGGACTCCAATTTTCCTTTCTCCTCTACTCAGCACAGTAACTCGTAAATAAGCAGAGAAGAAGGCCATAGATATTTCCAATATGTGTGTGTGTGTGTATATAAAGTCTTGGCACTTTTTAATGGCTTGAAGAAGTGGACAGTTCGGAAAATCAAAGAGGAGGAGAAAAGAATGCAGAGAATAAGAGCATGAAAACACTTCCTACAAGCTTTGATCATAAATGCTGAAGGTTCGGTGTAAAGGAACAGGTCAGCTACATCAGGAGTTCAAAGCTGGCTTTTCGTCCCAGCAGTTCCATCTTCCTTCTTCACCCACACCAACCTTCACACTTAGCAGATAGCATTTTTATCATAAGAATCATTAAGTAATAAGCTGCTACTTGAATCTTCGTAGCAACTCCTTATGAGTTTTTTCTGTAGAGAGAGGGGCACAGTGTTTCCTTACCTGAGACAACGGCAGGTACCTGAAACACCTGTATTGGGTGTCAGGATCATGAGAGATACTCATGGTTGTCACCCTAACTAGCGACAAAGCAAGTTTTTTTTTTTGTCTTGTTTGTGACCAGTAAGGGGATCACAACCCTTGGCTTGGTGTCGCCCGCACCGCGCCCAGCTAATGAGTGCACCGGCCATCCCTATATAGGATCCAAACCCACGGTGGGAGAGCCGCTGCACACCCAAGCGCTGCACTGTCCCGAGTGCACCATGGGGCTGGCCTGAGACAAAGGAAGTTTAATTCTCCTAACTTACTCCTCTATCCTCGAAAAGAGCAGCAGACAACTACAGTGGGTCATGTTATACAGCTTGTTGTCCACAAACATTTTTTTGGTACTTTGTTTTATTTTACAATTTTGTCCAAAATAATGGCTATGAATTTTTTGCCCCAGCTCTCATGAAAAAACTGTTTTGGAGAGAGGTTATTTTTTAAAAGGTAGGGCTAATAATATAGTAACTTTGCTGGGCACCCACAAGTACTGAACTGGGAAGATGATCAGAACTTCCTTTGATGACCCTGAAAATTTTTTCTCCACCTTTGGTTCCTAAACTTCCCACTCTACTGGTCCCATGCATTGGCTCTTCACAACTTTTGAATCCCTGTGCCTGAGAACCCAAAAGATCCATTTTTTATAGCAAATTTTTTCTTACCCTCATTCTCTATATAATAGCATTTCTTCAAATTGAGAAATTTTTTCAAATAAAAGTATGGGTTCCATAACTGCCATATAACCTCATATTCCTAGAATCAGCCCCTTATCCTCTACAGACCTGGGAAAACTGACTCCAGAGAGTTTTTTAGCAATTCAAATTTTAAAAAATGCAAATTTATTTGTTGTTGAGGGGGTGCTGAACCAGATATTGCCATATCACTTCCATTCCTCAGACTCTTCTGTGTGGGCATGAAATGAGGTGAGCTCAGCATTATCAAGACAGGATAACAGTGACTTCATCCTCCCCTATGAGTTTACGCACAGATTATAAACTACTTAAGGGCAGGGTCGGTGGCTTCCTCGTGTTTATGTCTTCACCACCTAGCACAATGGTGGGCATATGTCAAGCATTAAATGTAAGTTGACTAAATGGCTTCAGGAATAAATGAATGAATGAATTGTAAAGAATAAATTTTCAGGTGTTTTTAAAAATGGCAACCGACTGAGACCAGTGTCTCCAAAGGTCGTAACACCTGGCAAAACATGAATAAATAATGATGGCCCAAGTATTGCAATTTCAGTAATTTATTTTTAAGATAAACAAGGTATTTTATGCTTCATATCAAGAGAACCTTTCTAACAAACTCGCTTTTACTCCTATGCACTCTGATATACTCCTGAGATAAAAAGGAAGAGCAGGAGTTAAGCTAGTGCAGAATACCCAAGAGTATGTTGCCCACAATCATCTTCTGTCCTGGGTATCTCTCTGCGAACACTGAGAGTATATTATTTTATTATTATATTATATTATTTTATTATTTTATATTTTATATCTAGCCATAGAGGATATATATTTTGTAATCACTGATCTAGAAATGTATGACAACTGTTAACTGTAAAAGATTCTATAAGCGACAGAATGGGGATCCTCTAAATCAATAGTTCTCAACCCTCGTTATACTTCAAAACACCTACAAAGCTTCTAAGTTAATTGGTAGTAGATATTCAGTATATATTTATTGAATTGATCTGATGTTTCCTTATTAACATGAGAATAACAATAAACTAAAAATCTGTTCTAACTATAATAACCTGCTATCATCAAGGAGAGATAAAGTTATCATAAAGGAAATCTATATTAATATTTTCTAAAAACTAAGGTTTTTCTAAAAGCACATTCCTTGTGCATCCTTAGCCAGCCTCTTTTAGCTGACTAAAGGAGATGCTCAAGGCACCTCCGTGATAATATTTCAATTCCAGTTCTCATCTTTTAGAGAGAAATATTTGTGATTATTTCAAGGATTATAAAGAAAATTATTCTGTAGACCATATTTTGCAATGCCTCAGCTCTTGCCAAATTACTCTAATTGTTGAATTAATGTTTAACATTTTTCTTTGTTTCATGTTTTTATGCACACATGTCAGCATTTAGTACTACAATGAAAAATAAAGAGGAAAATTGAATGAATTTGATTCTGTTAGAACCGTGAAGTTCAAGCTTGCCACGTTTTAGTGTAATAGCAGTTCTGCCTTGATGTGGTATGTGAACAGATTACTGTGTGCTGGATTAATATTCACCCCTGAAGAAAAGAGTGTGGAGAAGCTTTCCTACTCAACTGACCTGCCTTCTAAAAGTAATTAAAACTTATATTTAATCCTTTGAATTTTATATCCCTGTTTTCCACTCTCACACAGTGTTTAGGTATTTTAAGGTATATTAAAACCACTGTTGTAACAGCAAATGCACATTTCCTGGTGTAGAAAGCATGGGCTGAGTCAATAAATTTATTTAAACTCTAAGTAGTAATAGTTGTATAGCTCTACACATTTCAGCTCTTAATTTTCCTCTTCTACCCAATGGGAGTAACTTTTGTCTTATTTAATTCACAGAGTTTTGGTAAGAATATAGGACTCTACACATACACAGTAATCCTAAATAATATGGTACCTTCATCCCCAATTTATGTGGCATCCACGTAAATATGTTTTGGGGAAGTACCAGAATTAAGTTAATATTAATCCAAAGTAGAATTTTGATGAATAAATGCATACTGTAATCCCTATAGCAGGCAATAATAAATTAACTCAAAAAACCCCCAAAGGAATTAAAATTATATACTAGATATCTGCTTAACCCTACCCACATATAAATACCTACGCTCTAGGAGATATGACTAAATATGATTGCCATTATATGACTTTGGAATTATGAAAATATTAACACAAAACTAAGTTATATCAATAAAAATAATTTAATTTAAAAATTCAACTATAGTATATATGAGCAATATAAAAAATTATTTAATCAGTAATTTTCACAAAATTCACATAACTTTCAAACAAGATATAAATTTATATCCATCTATAACATATATGAATTAAGGATGCTGAAATGATTATTTTAAAAAATAAAATTGTAATTTTATAACTGGAAGGGACCTTTGCAAGTTATTCATTTACAGGTAAGGACTGTCAGAGGCTATCAGAGTGTTAATAATTTGCCTAAATTCAGTTTGTCTTATTCTACTGCTTTTTCCAACAAAATGTGTGCTTCTTGAGTCACAGTAAGTAGACCATTTAAAATGTGTGTATATCTATATCTAATTTATTTTTAAAATATTGTAATAGTTTCACAAAGTTAATATTTCAACAGTAAAATTCTCCTTGCCTTAGGCTGTCTGTTAAATGGTTAATCATATTCAAACACCTTCACCACTAAAAAAAGCTGCTTTTCAAAAAATCCTGAGAAGTTTTTCATATTGAAAATAATAAAACCTTATTATGCTTGTTTTATAAAGTTAGCATTTTATGAATTAGATTGAAGTAATCAATCCATATTTAGCACTAAAGAAATGCTAAACACTGGCTGCAGCTCTTCAGCAAAGTCTTTAATACATGACATTGATTTAGAACTCATCAAATTACTTCTAATAATTTATAGCATTTTTCACTTTTAAGATTTTTTAAGAACATTAATTAAAATATAAGTTGCTCTTTTGAGCTGTACTTGCATGAGCACTCATGACTTGAACTTCACAAGGCAAGATAATTTGGGGTTGGTGTCAGAGGAGCAGTTTGTGTGAAGGTACATTCTGGCTCAGACTCATAATGAAACACCATTCAGAATGTGACAATTTCTTCCCTTACAAATCATGCAATTTCCACTGTCATCCTTCAGGTAGATGACACTGCTCAGTTGGATTATCACTCATGCAGCCTTTGGCAAAAAAAATAAGATTGATTCTTGAGAGTTGTAAAGTTCAAGAGGCTGAACAAAATACAAAGGGAGAAAGAGAAGGGAAAAGTTTTAAAGTGTTTCTGAAGCCCTCTCTAGGCTGCCAGGATGCAGTCAGGGTGAGAACTATGCACTGTAACTCGAGACAAAAGACCACTTCCCTGGTGATGACTAGAAAATGTACACATGGGTAGAGTGGACTGCTTCTCAACTAGCTTGTCTAGTCATAATTTCTTGTTGTTAACATTAAAAGAGATTGTTGTTACCATTTGTATAAAATAGATTAACTAATAGAATTCATGTCTGAAATTTTTAGGAACTTCTAAGATTTCAAAATACCCCATAGAAATACAATTGCTAGAAGACTCCCATCATTACATTTATTACCAGACTGGCACTTAAATGTTACCACTTTAAAACATTAGGACATCTGTGTTGATATTTTTGTCTTTAAAAATACGAGTCAGAATAAGCAGAATGTAAATGTTGGAAAGGTCCTTAAATGCTATCTACTCTGAAGATTTTATTTACTAGATGAGAAAGAGAGAGAAAGAGAGAAAATGAGAATTGAGAGGTTAGTTGAATTCATAAGACATAACAAATAACACCTTTCCCCTTATATAGTATCATAGTATCAGAGCAGTAACTGGTATTCATATACTTTTCTTTGACAGGAGAATAATAAAATGATACTGATACTTCTATCAGACCAGGATTTCCTAAATCAAGTTTAGATAAGAATGGGAAAAGAAAGAAGAAACAAAGTGAAAATTTATGTTCAGAGTAAGCAAGTGGACACCATCAATAAATTGGTAATATTGCTGAAAGGCTAGCACTTTTTGCTTAGTGCTTTTTCGAGATAGATAATGTAAGTGAGGTTGACAGTATTTACATGAGTAAGTGCTAAATTAATTATTATTACTACTAGTAGAAGTATGTATCTCAGAGTAGCTGTTTCCACTTTGTGTATATACATAACTGAAATTTTAAAACTTGGTTGACATCGAGATGTTAATATGGGGTTTCTCATTTAAGATATTCTTTCTCTTTCTTTCTTATTGACATATTTAACAAATAAAAATTGTGCATATTCAAGGTATAAAACTTGATGTTTTGATATATGTATACATTGTAAAATGATTACCACAATCAAGCTAATTAATGTACCCTTCACCTCACATCACATAGTTTCCTATGTACAGCACATTATTATTAACTGCATTCCACCATGCTGTACCTTAGGTTTCCAGGACTTATTCATCTTATAACTACAAGTTCCCATTTTCTTTACCTCCGACCCCTTGTAACCACCCTTCTTCTCTATGAATTTGACTTTTTTAAGATATCAAATATATGTGAGATAATGAAGTATTTGTCCTTCTGTGTCTGGCTTAATTCACTTAGCATAATGTTCTCCAGGTTCATTCATGTTGTCACAAATGGTAGTATTTCCTTAAGGCTGAATAAAATTTCACTGTATATACACAAATACCATATTTTCTCTATCCATTCATTCATTGGCAGACACTTAGCTTAATCTAATAGCTTTGTTATCTGTCATAAAAGGAAGGGTGTTGGATTTTGTCAAATGTGTTTTCTGCATTTACAAAGATGATCATATGATTTTTGTTCTGTATTCTATTAATGTGCTGTATCACACTTATTGATAAGCATATGTTGAACCATCCTTGCATCCCACAGATAAATCCCTCTTGATCATGATGTATGATCATTTTAATGTGTTGTTGAGTTCAGTTTGCTAGTATTCTCTTTTTTCTTTTTCTTTTTGAGGATTTTTTACATCTATGTTCATCAGGGATATTGACCGTTTTTTTTTCTTTTTTCTTGTGGTGACTTCATCTAGGTTTGGTATCAGGGTAATGCTAGCTTCATAAAATAAATCTGGACGTGTTCTCTCCTCTTCAATTTTTTGGAAGAGTTTGGGAAGCATTCATTCTTCTTTAAATGTTTGATAGAATTCAGCAGTGAAGCCATTAGGTCTTGAGATTTTCTTTAATGGGAGATGTTTTATTACTGATATAATCTCCTTTCTCATTGTTGGTATGTTGCAATTTCTGTTTTTCATGATTCAGTCTTGGTAAGTGTGTGTGTCTAGAAATTTATCCATTTCTTCTAAGTTATCCAATTAGTTGGTATATAATTGCTCAAAATGATCTTACGATCCTTTGTATTTGTGTGGTATCAATTTTAATGTCTCTTCTTTCATATCTTACTTTATTTATTTGAGTCTTTTATTAAGTTAGTCTCGCTAAAGATTTGTCAATTTTGTTTTTTATTTCCCAAACCAACTCTTAGTTTCATCGATCTTTTCTATTGATTTTTTTAGTCTCTATTTCATTTTATTTCTACTCTGATCTTTATTATTTTCTCTCTTCTATTAACTTCGGGCTAAGTTTGTTCTTTTCCTTGTTCCTGGAAGTGTAACATTATGTTGTTTATTTGAGATCTTTCTTCTTTTTTAATGTAGCTGTTTATTGTTATAAACTTTCCTCTTAGAACTGCTTTTTCTCCATCCCATGAGTTTTGGTATGTTGTGTTTCCATTTTCATTTGATTCATGACATTTTTTTAATTCTTTTTGATTCCTTCTTTGACCTCTTGGTTGTTCAAGAGTATGTTTAATTTCCACATATATATATATAACAATCCTTAACTGAACTATCAACAAACTTCACCTGATATTATAAAACAATCCACCTAATAAAAACAGAATACATGTTCTTTTCAAGTACATAAAGTTATTCAGGATAGAACATATTCTATGCCATAAAAACAAGTTTTAATAAATTTGAAAGGAATGAAATCATAACAAGTGTGTTCTCTGACTATAATGGAACTGAATTAGAAATCAACAACAGAAAGAAAATTGGAAGATCCCATGATATTTGAAAAGTAAATGAACACACTTCCAAATAACCAATATAGGATCAAACATAACAGAGTCAAACAGAAAATCACAAAACATGCTAGAAAATATTTTTAACTGGTTGAAAAAAATCAACAAGTCAAAATTTGTGGGATGCAGATAAGGTTATGCATGGAAAGAAATATCTAGCTTTTAAACACTTATTTTAGAAAACAAAAAATAATCTCAAATCAATAAACTAAACTTTTTAAATAATAAATAAGAAACAAAGAGAAAAATCAACCTATAGCACACATAAGAAATGAAATATAAAAGATTAATGTTGAAGTCAATAAAAAAGAAGTAGAAAGAGAAGATGAAATCAATAAAATCAATACTCAGCTCACTGAATGAATGACAAAATCTCTATATTATATAAGAGAGAAGACATATATTATCAAAATCAGAAAAAAAGAGCCAAGTTCCCATAATTTTTAAGAGCTTTGTATCTCAAAAGGCAAGCTCAATTAACCCCATAACGGGCTGTGCCAGTGGGACAGAGAGAAAGTAGACAAATAAAATTGGAGATGTGTAGGTCAAAGCCAGGCATTCATGAGAACATTTGTTCCCTCATTGAAGAAAGTGGAAGGAAGAGCTGACAGCAAGAACTGATAGCTGCTTAGAGGAAGCCCCCAGCATATTTAATTAGTTAGGATGATGTTCTAATACTTGTAGCCATATTTTGTATACTCATTTCTTGTTTTCAACAAAAAATCATTGCAAAAAAAAGAGGTGGTTAAAAAATGTTTTAGTTAGACAGACCATGTAATTATAATGTTTATATTCCTATTGATATTGGAATTATATTGTTGTGCTTTAATCCTTTTACTTTCTGAGGAAAGAAACTCAAGTCAAAGTTAACAAATTATAAGGAATATTAAATCATAATCTCTTCAGGTTCTCCAGAAAGGGTTTCCTGGAGAAAAGAATGATAAATAATACCTGTGATAAGTATTTAAAGCAATCTGTACCATCACGAAAAGAAAAACTAAAAAAGTGTTAATACAAAGCATTAGGAACTTCAAAACAAAAGTCTTGCTTAACTTGGAAATCTCCTGTTTAACCTTTTTTTACTCCCTTTCGATGGAAGTTAAAAGAAATCTATTAGCTTGCAGAAGGTAATCAGTTGCTAGGCTCAGATCTCTGAGCCCATGAGAGACAGATTCCTCTCCAGAATTTATGTGTAGCCAAAAGATGTATGTAGAAAGAGATAAGGATAAAATTAAAGACTTGTTAAGTTTTTCTAAGTGTTTCTCTAAACATTTGCATTCAATGTATTTGTTTCACTGTGACGTGTAATTGTGTGAGTACAATAATGGGAATTCCCTATATTATATACTGAGAAAATGAAAGGACATTGCTGAGAAAAAAAGAGGTGCAGCCACAGGAACACTAATTGAATTTTATATTCAGGGTTGTGATTGGCTCAAAATCCAAAGTTCTTACCAGCCACAGAGAACTCACTCTAAATTTTAAAGATACCCATAATTTCACTAATTGAAAGTACACTTGCCACTAGAGAGAAAGCAAAGGTACTCCAGGGCTTGATGAAGATTGTGAGCATCTCAAAGCCAGGCTTAATATTATTTTGATTTTTGTAACCCCAGCATTCATTAAATATTGTCTGAATGAATAAATGGAAGCATATATGAGAATAAATTAAAGAGAAGTATCATGCTATATGAAGTAAGCTTTATTTACTCCTAATTTATATTCAGGTTTTAAACACAATTTTGAAATTTATTGTTTTATCTTATTAGTTTCAAGCAATATTAATTCCACTTTAAATATATACATGCATATATATACATATGTTTATTATAAGCATGCATCATAATTTTTTCTGTATGTATGCATTTACCCATTTTTTAATTTATTACATATATAGGTAAAAATAAAAAATTTGTTCTGAATTTTCAGAAATGATCAAATACAAGTATGTGTTTGGGTTGTTCAACTATTAAGAACTGGGGCTTAATCCTTGGCCCAGATTTCTGTATTTAGTATCTTTGACTTAGTCCACTGTACAACAAGTTTTTGCTGTACATTTTGTGACTAGTTTCTGACGCTGGTTGTGAGCACACATTTGCATTGACCTTAATCTTTTACACCTGGCACCATCTATATGTCATAAAATTGGCTGCTATTGATAAGGAAAAAAAGAGCTCAATCATTTAAAATGTCCATTCATGTGATCCATTTTGATGCTAAGTTGGGAATTTTGTAACCACTAGTTAAAGCTAATGAATCTGAGGATTTCTCATTCTTAGTTCCTAGAACAAAACTGCAATTTAGATCCACAATAATTAAGTGTAATTTAATCAAAATTTAAAAATCAAAAAGTTTTAAAACCAAATTTTTTGAAATTCACGACAAACCTAACATCAACTGGTATGTGGCTGTTAGTCTGAATAGTTGAATATTCATATATTTGCTGCACAAATATTATTGTATTTGATTATGGGGCATTGCCCCAGACCCCATTGGATATGTTATATAATATATGTATATATAATATAGATATTATAAATCTTAAAAATTTAAATTTAAATTCTTTAAATTTCTAAAATTTAAAGAAAACCACTAAATTTTAAAATACATCTAGTGTAAAGAGTTTTGATATATCATAATAAACCTGTCAACCATACAATTCTTATTTTGCCAGTTAATTTCCAAGCAAAGGCCCACTTTGATGAACCTGGAAGCATAATCTTAGCTTTGGGTTCCTGGGATCATGCCAATTGGCTGGTTTTTATATCACATCTGATGTGCTTTGATTATATAGACATAGCTTTCAAATATGTGGATACAGACAAGCAAAATGGTCTGAAAGAAATGCTGGGAGCTAGACTGTAAAGAAGTATAGCAAAAGATTGACTGGAGATTAGTATTTTTTTTTCTCTCTAAAAAGGAGACTGGGTGGTATAGGGGGGATGGAAGAGCCCCTTTTGCTTACAAGCCTGATTCCAAGTTCATGCAAGTCATCATATCTGAACTCAACTTCATCCAATCCCCCCAAATCTTCATGCACATCTAACCTTCATACCCAGGTACTGAGGTATCTAAACTGTGCTTTGTTTTATTCATATGTTTCTTCACTGGGGCTCTAAGAGCTAAGAAACTACATGTCTAGCATGTCCTGGCCTACTTTTATTTTAGAAACTGAGAATAAGGAGCAGCTGGATCCATTCGCCTAATATAGAGTGCTCACAGGAGCCCCGATGGAGCATCACAATGAATCAAGTGATAAGATTTACCTTTTTAACTTCCTTGGGCTGTTTTTTTTTGTCCTTACAATACTGTCCTATTTAGATATTTGAAGGAAACCAAAAATAAAAGATCAATGTCAGTGCCAACACATGCTTATAACTTGCCTAAGAATCTAATCACAAAATGAACAGCAAGAACTTCTTATTCAGATATACTAGTCATAGACATTAAATACCAAGTGATGTGTGCCTTCTTTCTTCACTGTGTGATTTTTACCAATAAAACTTGTTTATGTAATATGTACTGTGACTTGTGAGACCTGTATGGGTTTATTATGCCAAATCAAGATATCCAATCACTTTAGTATTCTTCCATAAATCGTAATTTAGTTAATAAAAATATAATTGTTGTATAAATCCATATAACTATATAAGCAAATTTTATTTTAATAAAAATACCATTATATCATCAGATCTATATTTCCGAACAAACGTTAACTTTAAAGAGATCAGATTTGGAATTTGTGGAATTTATTTTTCTCATATATAAAATATATATATTTTTAAACTTTTTTAAAGACATGGCTACTGTATTGTTTCATGAACCACAAACTCTAGGGCCATTATTTCATAGTTGCACTTACTTTTGTAAGGGTATTACCACGTTTAATTGTCCACATTATAATTCAGTCATTAATTTTAATAAAGAATCAAATTTCCTACAAGATGAAGAATCTGTCCTCATTAAGAGTATACCTAAGAATTTGTTACACGTTTAAGGCATTTCCAAAATTAGACCAATACCAATATTCCTGTAGTAATTATTGAACATTCTCTTTATGAACCATGGAAATGCTGTAAGAGATATTTCCTCATTATTGCTAATCAGAGTTTCTCCTGCTACTGTTGGGAATTGCTGCCATGAGAGATAAAACCAGGAGACCACTCATGACCTGCACAATAAAAAAACCAAGTCCTCACTTTTTGCTTATTGCAGGCCCCTGCCAGAAACTGTGGAGGCCGCCGTGATACTAGGCCACAGTCTGTATTTACCCATCCTGCTGCTACTTGTTCCTTTCTCTGTCAGCCTTAGAAGGCTCTCCAGGCTACATTTGCCTGTGTAACACAGAGCCTATACATGGTCACAGTTGAGTTTCTTTTTCTTAGATCTTCATGTGAATCTGTAGATGTGCATAAATTCAGGGGAAAGAAGAAAGTTCACCTAACTCTACACACCAGGTGTGTTTGAAGCTTAGATTTCATCCTTCTGTAAATCTTCAAACTCTCACATACATTGATATGAAAAACATAAATCCTATCTACAACAGCACTGAGAAGTGGCTTTAAGGAACATTATATTGAGCTCACATGCTAAAACTATAGAAATCCCTTTGCCACACACTATTCTAAGTGTTTTACCCATATTTTCATATTTAATATTCAAAACATCAGTTTATGGAAGTTACCTATTTATAAATCTAGATAACCAAGAGGTCTGGCTGGTTAGCTCACTTGGTTAGAGTGTGGAGCTGATAACACCAAGGTCAAGGGTTCAGCACGCCTTACCGGCCAGTTGCCAAAAAAAAAAAAAAAAAAAAAATCCCACATGAGAAAACTAAAGAAAAAAGAGTTTAAGTAATGCATGGCTAATTAATTGGTAGAGCCAGGATTTAAAACTCAGAATGCCAGTTCAAGAATATAAGTTTTCAGTCACCACACTATGCTAACTTACAATATATGTAAATGAATACAACAAAAGATACAATGAACAATGTAGTAGCTATTTTGATGCTCAAAAAATAAATCAGACTCTATGTCTTTCCAGAAACCTGGTAGGATTGCATTTTCTGGCTCCTTTTAAAGTGTGTGTTGTTTCTGTGTAGTCCTGGTAAATAAGTTCTGTATTGCCTGCGTGAGAATCTTTGGCATAGAGAGGGAGACATTCAATATGGTTGATGCTCCATCTGTCTGGGCTCTTTACTAACTACAATGAGCAGAGGTGCCTGTCATCTGTGAAGGAAATATACTTGAACAAAAATTGAAATTGTATTGCTTTAAGGCACATAAATTTGAGAACTGGTTGCTAACAACAGTAAAATCAAAATACACTACATGTTTAGGATAAGAGTAAAGCAAAAAAAGGGTAAACAACACATACTAAGCAATAAGTGTCAATTATTCTAGAAACTTTCATCAGCATTAAAAGACAACATAGCTATTTTTATCATGTAGCATTTTACATCTATTTCATAACTTTGTGTGTCTCAGTACCTTCCTAGCAAATGATTTCTTGCTTCCTTCACCACTAAGAAAAAATTAAAATGCATAATTACAAAAACTAACAAAACAGAATAGGTAAATAGTTTATTACCAGATGACTAGCTCATTTAAAATACAACACAACACAATTTTTGTACTGTAATGATACAACCTAATCCATCAACAGGTACGGATTGGCTACCTAATTGGCTACCTAATTGGCTTATTAGTGCTGGTCTAGGAATTAGAACAGATTTAAAAATATTTTTTTTAAAAAGTAGCCAGATACTCCTAAGATTTTTCAAATCATATTTTATGAATAAATATTAGATATGATGCTTCTAAGAATAACAGTTTGTGTGGCCAACAAATCTATCTCTAATAACTCAATTTGTTCTTATCTTTTGAAATCTTCTATTATCTACTGGTTCTAGGTAATTTTAAAATGCAATACGTGTTTCTTTAATTTTTAAATTTTAGCTTTTTATAAATATAAATTATAAAGACATATTTTTTCTATAATGAAGTAAAAAATATGGATCTCCTCCCCTAGGGGGACAGTAATTCAAAAATGTCTATGTCTTATTTTTAAGAATGAATAATTAGGATTATGTCAACATTCTTTGAGCTACTAAAACACTTATTTCATGGGGAAATATCTGCATAGAGTTTTGCAAAATACTGTTGAAAACTGATACATTTCCTCATAACACAGTCTACAGAAAATCTTATTTCTCATTTTTTGAGGTTCTCTGTCAGATAATTGTTTTTAAGGACAAAGATAAACCAAGTCATGTGACTGATAAAATTCTGGACAATGTATTCATCCAAATAAAATAATAAGTTTAGTTTTTTAAGGGAAAACTGCTGGCAAATAAGCATTATATTTGTCAGGCTTTCCAATCCCACAAGGAAAACAATTACTCTTTTATTGTGCAAATAGGAACACTTCTCTAGTTCTCCCACAGCTGTTGTTACTTGGAAGCAAGAGCTGTATGTGCTGCTACCAAAGCCATTTCCTTAAATTATTTTGCAACATTCACTCTTACAGACAATGAAATTTATTTTACCTTTTACTTTTTTAGAGAGAAACATATGCTCCACATACTAAAGAAATACTTCCAGAATTAGTAGAATTAGAGAGGAAAGATGATTAACGTGAAGTTATAGAAATGTGAATATTAAGCATTCCTTACTAGTGGAAATTAGAGTCAACTAAATACATTTATTACTGTATTAGATAATCATGCTGTAAAAGGAAAATTATTTATGAACAATTTAAAACTAAAGTTTAAGAGAGATTAAATATCCCCCAAAACCCTCTTCTTGGGAAATCTTTTATTTTATTCTTTTTGTTAACCGTATATGGAAAACATAATTTCCCTTTTTTGTCCTTCTCTTCCTTCAACTTTTTATTTTTATTTTTGCAGGCAGTGTAGAGAAGAGCAAAGAAAAGGCTGAAAACTGATATTTGAATTATAAACAGAGGTTGTTTACGGAGAAAAACAAGAGGGGAAAAAATCATTCCACTATTTTCCTCTACCTTAATCCTGAAGAAATGTTATTTTGAAAATTGCTATTTGTATAATTGATACATTCATCTATTTCATTTGGATTTTCACACAATTAAATTAAAAAATATACAATATGAGAATACTTATATATCAAATACTATAAAATAAAAATGTATCAGTGGAGGAGTCAGTGCATGACTGCCTCCCAGCTGTGCTAGCCCCTGTGGGCGATAAAGGGAAGGATTCACACTTTCTGCCCTAGAAGAGCTTCAGTAGTTTTAGAGAGATCAAAATATCCATGATATTACCCAATCAATGACTAACATGGGTTGCTCACTAGATGTAATGGAGCCAACGGCACATCTTGTGATCCCAGAATTCTTGTTCTCTTGGGTCATTTTGCAACTGTTTCAATCCTATATTAAAATGTTTACTATATCAGTTAAAAGAATTGGCTTTACAGTCATCCAGTCCTGAATTTAAGAAACAGAAATATCACTTTCTTGATCTGTAAACTTGGACATTACCTGCCCTAAATTTTAATAGCCTTAATTGAAAAATGGAGATAATGATAATACCCACTGGATTTTTGAAGAATCAAATATGATAATAATTATAAAAAATGTTTAGCCCAGAACCTCATACATACTGAATATTCAAATAAATATTAACTTCTGTTATCGTAATTAATATAGGATGACTGTTTTATTTATTGCCAGGCTTTATTTTATTCCAGATGAGCCTGCACTGTACTGAGGGAGGTGGTGGGGGGCGGGGTAGATATATGTATATTGAATCACTACAAATTGTATAATGGCTTAGACTTCTATGCTTAAGTCAACAATGGCTCCTCAAGAAATAATTAATTGTTCATTTTAAATTTTCTCGTCCCAGAGATATGCTGTCACTTAGTCAATGATGGCCAACCCATCAGATATATGATGTATTGGTAAAGGTTTTCTGGAGAAACAGAACCAATAGAGTGTGTGTGTGTGTGTGTGTGTGTGTGTGTGCGCGCGCGCGCATAAAGAGATTTATTATAAGGAATTGATTCACATGATTATGAAGGCTAAGCAATCCAGACTCAGGAGAGCCAGTGCTATATCTCCAGCTCTAATCCAAATCCAAAGGCAGAAGACCAAACTCCCAGCTATGAAAGAGTGAAACAGAGAAAAAGAATTCTTTCTTACTCAGCTTTTTTTTTTTTTTAACTCATGCCTTCAAAGAATTGAATGAGGTCCATCCACACTGGGGACAGCAATCTGCTTTACTCAGTCTATCAATTAAAATGTTAATTCCGTCTAGAAACACCCTAACAGACACACCAGAAATAATGTGTAACAAAACATCTGAGAACCCCATTGCCCAGTCAAGTTGAAATTATCCATCACATATGGTAATGGACAACCCCATATTTCTTGCTATTTGCTTCTTTTTTTTTCCTGGCAACTATAATCAGGGCTTATTTCTAACAAGAAATGAATCAGTTTGATGTAGTCATAGTCACGTTTGTTCCCTTTGGGTTATGCTCACATTTGGATTCTTTATTGTGTCCCACTTAATATTTCTACGGTATTTTCATATCAAATGGTATTTCCTAGTATTTTCAATAACCATGGCTCAGTTATTTTATAAAGCAACATTTATTTGGATGCTTATCTGCACTAAATTTTCTGTATGTCAGTGAAACAGCTCATCAAAGATAAGAATGTTTTAACATTTAGAAAAAAAAAGAATCTTGGCTATTCAGATTATCTGCAAAGTATTCATTTTTTAATCTTTGGGAAAAAAATTTCTGCAAGCCAAATAGTTGGCTTTCAAGTTATAAGATATTCAAATTAAAAAGTAGGCATTAGAAACGAGCCTGCAGTGGATATAAATGGGTGAAAACATAGCAAATACAAAATTCAGGGATTTATATAAAAATATTTGTGAAATGGTAGCAGCAGTTTCCTTCAATTCATAGTACACATATTGTTTTACATATGAAGGCAATTCAAAAAGTTCATGGAAAGATTCATATTATCTTTTAATTATGTTTTCCCACAAACTTTTTCAAGTACTCTCATATTAACAAATGTTTTTAGATTCGCAAAACTTAAGAGCTGAACTAGAATGGACTTCAGTAGCAATCCAATTTAATCCACTCACTTTGCAATAAAATAGGTAAACACTAGAGATTTATAAGAGATGCTTAAGGTCACACAATCAGTTGGAGGCAGAGCCTGAAATGTAATCTAGACCACCTGATTTTCAATTCCATGTTCTTCCCATTATGCAATAGTCAGAATGCGAGGACAGAGATGGATGTTCCTGATGTTTCAAAAAGGACAGTAATTCCAACATAATTTCATGGTTCTCAGTCATCAGTCTCACTTATTGCCAAACTTTTCGGGGGAGTCACTATTATATAAGCAGTATTCACACTCAAAAATGTCAACTGTAACCACAATTGTTCCTCAGAAGGAATGGAAATAGAGAGCACTTCCTATATCGTGGAGTCTTTACCTAAGATTCTTTAAGATAATTGCACTGTCATCAGTATTGATGGCTGGGAATAATTAGAGATGTTTAACTAGGTTCATTCATTTACTCTTTAATTTAAAAAAAATGTTTCCTGATGGTCTACTGTGTACGCACAGACTACTATTAAAAACATAAAGGATATAAACATAAATAAGTCTTGATCTCTGTATCATAAGTTAATCATATGAGAAAAGACTTTAAATATATATGCAGAGAGGGAGCTAAAGGTGATTACAGTACAAAAAGCAATCCTTCCTGAGTTTATCAGGTAAGTATTTTAAACACAGTGGAAGGTTAAAAGGATTTCAAAAGTAAAAGTAAAGGTTACAGGTATACAAGTATTTTTTTAAAACATGTAAGGTTAAATATAGGGACAGGAATGATTACAGTTTGCATAGAAAATGATAGGAGACATAAGTATAGGAAGGGGGGCTACTCTGTTAGATTTCTGTATACACATTGCAAGGTCATCATTGACCGATTGCTGTAAATGTGAATTTGTTTGGTTAGCTTTGTTTAAATAATGTTCAGTCTTGAATTTTTCAATATCAATATTTAAATTTTTCTTCAATTCTTTAAAAATTGTAAGCATTATCTCTGAATATTTCTTTTCCCAAGTTATCTATAGTTGCTCCTCCTGAAATTCTTCTTAGACAAAATTGAAGCTTCTCAATCTGTTCTTCATATCTTTCAGCTTCTAGTATTTGCCATCTCTTTATCTTTCTTTGTTACATTCTGTGGTACATCTTTATTTCTAAATTCTAGTAATTAATTTTCTCTTCAAGATTGTTTACTAGTCTATTTATTTCATATAATATCTTTTTTTTTCTGACCTTCTGCTTTTATTTCCAAGATTTCCAAGTATAGCTTGTGTGCATTTTGTTTCTACTATCTTGACTGCTGGGAGCTCTCACTGATGTTTAAAATAAAATGTAACTTTTCTCCAGGGTGCCACTGCTCCTATTTGTTCATTTTATTTTTTTTAATTTTTATTTATTTATTTTTTTCCTTTTTGTCTTTTTCCGTGTCCGGCAACGGATCGCAACCCTCAGTGTCGCCCCCGTACCGGACCGGGACCAGCAACAGGATCGCAACCCTCGGTGTTGCTCCCGCGCCTCGCTCAGCCAGTGAGCGGGAACCGGTCTGTATGTGGGATCCGAACCCTCGGCAGGAGCGCCACCACGCTTCCCAAGCGGCGCGCTACAGCAGTGCACCACCGGGCCGGCCCTTATTTGTTCATTTTAAATCCTATAAAAATCACCTAGTTTGTCAAGGTTGCTATGAATTATTGCCCCATCTTCTAATTTGTCATCAAACATCTTCTGCATTAGTTCCCTCCATACATTGATGTACAATGTTCTTTGTTTCAATTAATGAGTAACATAACAGCATATAATAAGCTTATTATATTGTTATTCCACATTTCTCTGTTATCTTGAGGCTGACATTTTAATAGGAATTATGTCCATATTTATTTATTAACTTTATGCAGAAAATTAAATGATAGTAAAAATCCAGACATTGTAACAGACATCTCTTATTCTCCAAAAATATTAAATAATTATATGATAGACACTGAACTCGCTAGCAGAGTTTAAAGAAAATGACATTCTATAAAACTCGCTTCAGTACAATCATATTTAGTGACTCATAACATTGTGCCATCTAACCTCTGCTCTTGAAAACAAGCCCTTAGAAGGTCATTGCAACCTTAAATGATGTTGATTTTCCTCAGATTATGCTGTAACTTGACAGGAGTCATAGAAGGCCACATTGGAAATGATATATCTTGGTTACTAATGTCCTTTTCTGCTGGTACTCAGACAGCTCTTGTCAAAGCTCTTAGAGTGGATAATGCTTTCTTATTCTACTAAAAGATAATCTGAAAATGCTACCAAAGTCCTAGAATTGTTTATTTTTAGATAGTTTACATCTTGGGAAAAACTCCACAATTATAGAAAGGTTTCTTCTTTTACTCTTTTGATAATATAGTATATACACACACATCCATACCCATATGTATAAAATTGAGAAATTTTAATCTTGCAACAATTTTTATGGTTGACAAGTTTTTATTTGTGTGTCTGCTTGTTTTTTACTTATGTAAGTTAAACTGATGTAAGTACACAAGAAGATAGCTGGGTATTATTTTTTCCTCATGAAAATGAACATTTAGCAAAAAAAAGAAAAAAGTTGTTAAAGGTTAAGATTTCTTTCTGCTCCACCAAAAACATTTAAAAACACTAAAACGTATATTGATGTGTCAGGTTAATAAACTGTCTTTATTCTTGGTGTATATTGAACTAATCATTCATAGATTTTAAGATTTACACTCACAGATTTTTAAAAGCAAAATGGTCAGAAGGAACCACAACAAATTTTTAAATAAATGATTATTGAAAAATCCTAACTCCAGAAGTGTTCACATTCTGAATTGACAGAACACATCTTTGAGCAGTCTCTTCATCACATCAAGTGTGAAAATTCATGTTATTCAACAAATACCCCAAGCTTTCATAACGTATTCAGCCTTAAGAACTTAAAATTCTTTGACGGCGGTAATAGTCTCATTTATTTTGTATGCCCAGAACAGGGATAGGTAGAGCTGATGCAAAATAAATGCTATTTGATGAATTAAACTAGAAAAATATGCCTCCAGTTTACTCCATTATTCAAACATAATAAAAAGTATTCCATGCTAATGAGATATCTCGAGAAAAAGGTAAAAGAGGACGTACCTGTCTCTATCATTTTAAAAACGAATTAACCATTCAGTAACAAATAGCCACTGAACAGGTTACATAGTGAGTTTTTCATAAGGAATCATTAATTCATAGGAAGCTTAAAAAACATGTCACAAATATTACATGTCACAAGATTATAAAAAATAATAACATTTTATAGACAAATGAGACTATAAGGAACTTTAGGAATCTTCTAGTCCCATTTCAATCACCTGGAAGATCTATCTTTAATTTGAATTGGCACACAAATTGCATAGTGCTGAGAGGTCAAAGCACACTTTGGTAAAGACAGAAAGAGTGATGAATAATAATAATGATTGCACTTTACATTTATATAGCCATATATCCCATTCAATCTCCTTTTATATCTGTGGCTGTAGAGCAGAATGCAAAGATTTTATAATATCAAAATTATGAGCAAGCTTTATTTTCCATTTGTTCACACTGTGCAGTTTACCTGTCATAGTATCTCCTAAAAATGCCAGGAACTCTCAATACTCAAATTAGTGCATAACTTAAAACTCAGGTCTATGGTTGTAGACGGTATCATCTGTGCAGCTAAATATCATTTTGCAATATAAGCAGTGATCTTCCAATTGAAGTATTAGACATATTTGGAAGGAGAACCTTCCAAGTATCTGAGGAAAATGGTGGCTAAGTATAAGTTGGCTGCCTAACATGACTTTCCTCACATATTCTCCAAAACAGCACACAACTGTGAGCACCATCAAAACAATGCCAGAAAACCACACCCTTAGCATAAGTAAAAGGTAGAGCACACTGAAAACTACAAATCATGGATAAGTATTAAAATAAACACCAAAACCCAATGGGCTTACTGTCGTGGTCTTGCCACAACCTTTCCATTAGCATATAGATATGCCCTTTCCCATCAGACGATGGGAGGGTTTGGGGTCACTGACAAGAGGATCGCATTACCATAAACACCCAGTCAAGGAAGCCTCTTTCTAGCAGAGGGCCTGAGAATCTCCTCCTCCAGTGGGAGACGTTAAGGCAACTGGGTGGCACAGGCACAGGCAAATTGGAACCTGCATAAGAAACAACCTGGTCCGGGAATGATCTTCACCCTCTACATCTGTTTCCTTTCCTCACCAAGGGACACCTTGTGACTCCCCCAAAAGCCCTCCATTCCCTCAGGCAACACTAGCAGAAACCAGTGTGAACCACAGTAGATAGCACTATATAAGTCAGCAGACCAAAATAATACTGCAAATGTCTGAAAATTATACAGTAATTGGAATCACAATTCACAAAAGTGATCTATGACCATGAGCTAACCCAAACCAGGATGAATTCCTGCTAAAATTAAAAAGAAATAATTAGGACCTAGGGCCTCCTAACACAAAGAACAAAATGTTCAGGGTACAGTTGAAAATCATGTGTTACATCAAAAGCAAGAAAATCACAACCTGAATGAGATGAGAGAAGCCAATCGACTGACACCATCAACAGACGAATCACGTGTTGGAATGATCCAATAAGGATTTTAAAGCAGGCACCATAAAATATTAAAACAATCAATTATCTAATTTTTTTTAACAAACTTTTTATTTTAGAAGTTTTAGATTTAAAGAAAAGTTGCAAAGATAGTACAGAGGGCTCCCAGTATACTTACATCATTTCCCATATTGTTAACACATTTTATTAGTGTAATATATTCATCACAGCTAATAAAACAAAATGATACATCATTATTAAGTAAAATCTATACTTTATTTGAATTTTTTTAGTTTCTACCTAATGTTTTTTTGCTGTTTCATGATCCCATCCCAGACATCACATTACATTTATTGATCTTGTTCCCTTAGGCTCCTCTAGATTGTGATGTTTTCACAGACTTTCCTTGTTTTTGATGACCTTGACATTTTTGAAGAGTCCTGGTCAGGTATTTTGTAGAATTTTCCTGACTTAAAATTTGTCTGATGTTTTTCTCATGATTAAACTGAGCATATGGATTTTAGGGAGGAAGATCACATCACAGAGATAAAATGCCATTCCTGTAACATCTTATCAGGAATATATGCAATAGACTCTGACAATGTTAAGTGAGGTTACATGGCACAGGTACTTGTGAAGGTTAATTCTATGTGTCAACTTGATTAGATGAAGGAATGCCAAGAAACCTAGTAAAGCTATCTTTTTAGGTGTGTCCATGAGAGTGTTTCCAGCAGAAATTAGTATGAGAGCCTGAGTGGACTGGGTGGGAAAGACCATCCCTCAATGTAGGTGGGAACCATCTAATCTGCAGGGGTCCCAGAGAGAACAAGAGACAGAAAATAAGGTGAAGCTCTCTCTCTTTCTGCTGGAGCTGGGATACACTCTCCTCTCTTGTCCGTGGACATAAGAGCTCAAGACACTTCAGCTTTTGGGTTCCAGGACTTACACCAAGGACACCGTTGGCTTCCCTGGTTTCAAGGCCTTAGGACTTGAACTGAGCCATTCTACTGGCATCCAGTTTACAGAATGGCCTATCATGGGACTTTCTTTCACAATCAATCACAAGAGCTAATTCCCCAAATAAATACCCTCATATATTTATAACATATCCTATTGGTTTTGTCTCTTTGGAGAACCCTGACTAATATAGTAGTGGATTAGTCCATTTCTGTTATAACAAAATACCTAGAACTGGGTAATTTATAATAAAATGAAATTTATTGCTTACAGTTTCAGAGGATAGGAAGTCCAAAGTCCAGAGAACAGACCTTGTGAGTCTTGTTTGGTGGTGGCGACAGTGACGGTACAGTATCACATTGCGAAGAGATGTGGAGCAGACAGAAAAAGAGAGACTAACCTCCTCGTTCACTCTCTCTTTAAAGCCCTCCAAACTGTACACATAACCATAATGTTTAATCTGTTCACTGTGGCATGGTCTTACAATCTAATCACCTTTCCAAGACCCCACCAATTACCATAACAGGATTTCCCATACTCTTAACACTGTCACATAGGGAGTCAACTGAATTCAAGGCAGGGATTATTTGTTGACTTTCACACTATAAAGCAACTCTTCCTCCATTTCCATATTGTACTGCTTGAAGGAAGTCATTCAGTGTAGCCCACACTTCAGCTATGGGCATATAAGTTATGCTCTACCTCCTTAAAATTATTTGGGGTTTTATTTTCAGAAGATTTTTTTCTATTCCCCTCATTTATTCATTTATTCAATCACTTATTTACATCAGTGTGGACTCACAGATATCTATTTTATACTTTGGGTTTAAATTCAATACTGCATTATTTATTGTGTTGCTCCAATTGTTCCAGGATTGGCCATTGTGAGTTCTTTCAGTTGGCTCCTGTGGGTTTTTTTTTGTTTGTTTGTTTCAAACACTTCCTCACTTTGAACATTGGAAATAAAAGTTGTTCTAGTTGAAAACACAGAAGTTTTCAAGTATTTTTTATTCTAACTTATTTTTAGGTCTATTTAATCAGTCTATAGTTGAAATAATTCTATTAATATCTTTCAGAATTATTATGTATTTATAAATTACTCCTGCTATTGTAGAAGGAGTGGACACACACACACACACAAACATATATATATATGGGGTATTCAAAAAGTTCATGGAAAATGTGTATTATGAAAAAAACTATTCATGGATTGAACAATTTTTTTTTCCACCCAAATAAACTTGCAATTACTTGCAATAACATGTCTAAACAGGATCTAGTTTGAAGCACTAAGGATTATGATATCAGTTTGAAAACAGCCCTGATCATAGCAACATAAATTCTGCTATGGATGCCTCGTAAAAGTTTATGAGAACAATGCCTCAAAGAAATCAGAAGTTTACAAATACAAAGCTCATTTTAAGAAAGGATGAGACAATGTTGAAGATGAAGCCTCTGTGGCAGATCATCCACATCATTTAGTGAGGAAAAAATTAATCCTCTTTGCACTCAATTGAAGAGGATCGACAATAGCCAATACCATTGACATCTCAATTGTTTCAACTTATACAATTCTGACTTAAAAATAAAAGCAGAGCAAACCTTCTGCTTAATGTGTGCCCAAACTGTTGCACACCGATCAGCTGCAGTCAAGAGCAGAGCTTTCAAAGGAAATTTTAAACAAGTGAATCAAGATTCTAAGGCATTTCTTCAAAGAACTGTAATGGGAGATGGAACACGGCTTCACCAGTATGATGCTGAAGACAAAGTACAATCAAAGCAATGGCTACTAAGAGAAGGAAGTGGTCCAGTCAAAACAAAAGCAGACCAGTCAGTAGCAAACGTCATGACAACAGTGTTTTGGAAAACTCAAGGAATTTTGCTTGTTGATTTTCTGGAGGGCTAAAAATAACAATAACATCTGCTTATTATAAGAGTGTTTTGAGAAAGTTAGCCAAAGCTTTAGCAGAAAAATGCCGAGGAAAGCTTCATCAGGAACTTCTCTGTCACGACGATGCTCTTGTTCATTCCTCTCATAAAACAAGAGCAATTTTGCAAGAGTTTTGATGCAGAATCATTAAGCATTTACCTTAAAGTCCTGATTTGGCTCCTTCTGGCTTCTTTTTGTTTTCTAATCTTAAAAATAATTAAAGGACAACCATTTTTCTTCAGTTAATAATGTAAAAAGACTACACTGCCATGGTTAAATTTCCTGGACTCTCAGTTCCTTAGGGATGGACTAAATGGCTGATATCATCACTTACAAAAGTGTCTTGAACTTGATGGAGCTTAAGTTGAGAAATAAAGTTTACATTTTTTATCTTTTAATTCCATTTTCCACAAACTTTTTGAAGTCCCCTCATGTGTGTGCATGTGTGTGCGTGTGTGTATCTATACAGAGAGTCATGTACCACATAATGACAATTCAGCCAATGATGGACTGCATGTACAATGGTGGTATCATAAGTTCATAATGGAGTTGAAAATTTTCTATTGAGAAGAAATGTCATAGCCGTCTTGTGGTGTTGCTGGTATAAGCAAACCTACTGCTGGGCTTCATTTTTACTGTACCTTTTCTATACTGAGATATGTTTGGATACACAAATACTAACCACTGTGCTACAATGGCCTACAGTATTTAGCACAGTAACTTGCTGTGCAGGTTTGTAGTCTAGGATCTATTGCTATAGCAATGCCTATAGCCTGTGTGTATAGTAGGCAACACTCTCTAGGTTTGTGTAGGTACATTCTATGATGTTTACACAATAACAAAATCACTTAGCAATGCATTTCTCAGAACATATCTTTAAGTGACACATGACTATGTGTGTATATCTATATGAGGATACTTCAAAAAGGTATGAAAATATTAGTGCTATCTTTTAATTCTATTTTTCCATGAACTTTTTGAAGTACCCTCCCTTGTATGTGTGTATATATAAATAATGCTGGTAGATGCATAACAGTTTATTACATTGTTTCAGTGGGTTTTACTTTTTACCAACATGAAATATCCCTCTTTGTTTTTTAAATGTATTTTACATCAAAAAACTACTTCATTATTACAATTGTTACCCTTTTTCATGTGACAGTTTATTTTTTGTGTCTATTATTATTTTTAATACACAGAATGTGTGGAGATCCTGATGGAATACTGACCACAATAAATAAATTGGACCACATTAAAAATTTATGAAAGGTGCATTTATACCCCTTTCAGTCATTGAAGTCACAAAATTATATTTTTTACATATTGTATGTCCCAAAGCATAAACTAATAATTGTCTTTTATTTTTAATGTGTTAGTCTCTTCAGTTATGTAGAAAATAAAAGTGGAGTTAACAAACTGCTATTACAATAATACTAGCTTTTGTAATTGCCCATATATTTACCTTTAGTGAGTTTCTATCCATTGTCCTTTCATTCTGATGGGCACATCTCCCTTTAGCATTTCTTGCACATCAGGTCTAGTGGTAATTAATCCCCTGAGCTTATGTTTGTCTGGGAATATCTTTATATGTTATTAAAGTTAAGCTGCTGTAAGTTCAAATTAGAGTGTTATTACTTTAGCATATTGAATGTGATCCCCATGGTAACTGCAAGGAAGTAGATATAGAATATGCATAAAAAGATGAGAAAGGAATTAAAACGTTTCACTGGAAAGAATAATCAATTAAATACAAAAGACAAAAGTAATGCAGGAAATGAGGGGCAAAAAATATATAAGGAATACAGAAAACAAGTAGAAAAGTGACAGGAATAAGTTTCACATCATCATTTAATTACTTTAAATGTAAATAGATAAAACTCTCTAATCAAAAGACAAAGATTGGCAGAATGGATTAAAAAACATGATCCAACTATATGCTGTCTATAGAGACTCATTTTAGATCCAAAGACACAACAGGTTGAAAGTGAAAGGATAAAAAAAGATATTTCATGAAAATATTAACCAAAAGAGAGCAGGGGTGGCTATACTAATATGAGACAAAATAGACTTTAACTCAAAAGAACAGACAAGAGAGTATATATTCAAAATGTTTCAGTACAAGAAGGCATAACCATTATAAATATTTATGAACCTCATAACAGACTATCAAAGTACATGAAGCAAAAATCAACAGAATTGAAGGGAAAAATAGACAGTTCTACAATACCTGTTTGAGACTTCAATATGTCATTCTCAATAACGGATAGAACAACCAGACAGAATATAGATAAGGTAATAGAGAACTTCAACAACACAATAAACCAACCACATCTGACAGACATATATAGAACACTCTCTCCAACAACAACAGAAGACACATTATTTTCAAGTGCACATGTGATATTTTCTAGTACAGACCATGGGTTAGCCACAAGTTAAGCCCTAATAGATCTAAAATTTAAGTCTCAATAGATCTAAAAGATATTTATCATACAAAGTATCTTCTCTTTGAGAACAATTGGATGAAGTTGGAAACCAACAGCAAAAGAAAAACTGGACATTTTTTTTAAATTGTGGAAATTGAACCATGCAGTTTTCAACACCTAGTAGATCAAAGAAAAAGTCACAAGGTGAAGGGAAAAATACTTAGAGATGAATGAAACATACCTAAACTTATGGGATGCAGCAAATGCAGTGCTGAAGTGGAAATCTGTAGCAATAAATGCTTACTTTAAGAAACAAAGAAAATCTCAAATCAACAATCTGACTTTACTTTAGAAACTAGAAAAAGAATAGCATAAACTCAAAGCTAGCAAAAGAAAATAGTAAAGAATATAGCAGACATAAATGAAATAGAAAATAGAAAAACAACAGAAAAAATCAATGAAACAAGAAGTTGGTTCCTCAAAATTATCAACAAAATTGAGAAATCATTAGCTAGATTAACTAAGAAGAAAAGAGAGAAGACTCAAATTAATAACATCTGAAACAAAAGTGGGGATATTACTACTGATTCTACAGGAAAAAAAAGAATTATAAGCAATACCATGAACAATCATATACCAAAAAATTTGATAATATAGATGAAATAAACAAATGACTAGAAACACAAAACACACCAATACTAAATCACAAAGAGATAGAAATCTTAAATTAACCTTTAACTAACAAGGAGATTGAATCTTTAATAAAAACTCTTCCAACAAACAATAATCCTGAACCTGAAGGCTTCATTGATGAATTTTGCCAAGTGTTTAAAGAACTAACACCAATCCTTCTTAAACTTTTCCAAAAATTCAAGAAGAGGAAACACTGCTAACCTTATTCTATGAGGCCAGCATTGCCCTGATATTAAAGCCAGATAAACACATTAGAAGAAAAGAAAACTACAGACCAATATTCCTTATCAACATCAATGCAAAAATCCTCAACAAAATACCAGCAAACAGAATTCAGGAGCAGCATATAAAAGGTTTATAGACCATAGCCAGTGGGATTTATTTGTGGAATTCAAGGATTGTAAAGCATTTGAAAATTGATTAATGTTTACACAATATTAAAAAAAAGTTTAAAAAAACACGTGATTAACTTAATTAAGGTAGAAAAAGCATTTGAAAAAATTCCATACCCTTCATGATAAAAACAATAAACTAGTTATAGAAGGAAACTACATCAACATTACAAAAGTCGTACATGAATAACCCACAGTGAACACATAATCAGTGGTAAAAAACTGAAACCTTTTCCTCTAAGATTATGAGAATACAAGGATTCCTACTTTTACCAACTCTGTTTAATGTAGTACTGTACTGGAAGTGCTAGCCAGAGTAATCAGGAAAGAAAAATAAATTTTAAAAAATTCAATTGGAAAGGAAAACATAAAAGTATATCTATTTGAAGAGGATGTGATTTAATACATAGAAAAAGCTACAGATTCTATGAGCACCAAAAAAAAAAAAAAGAAAGAAATAGCTAATAAATTTAGTAAAGTAGCAGGACACAAAGGAAGCAGATTAAAATCAATTGCATTTTCATACACTAACAGTGAAGAATCTGAAAAGGAAATTAAGAAAATATAACTTACAGTAGCATCAAAAAGAATAAAATAATTGGGAATAAACTATACCAAGAAGATAAAAACACTTGTATACTGAAAACTACAAAACATTTCTGATGGAAATTAAACGGAACACAAATAAAGGTAAAGGTGTCTTGTGTTCATGGATTAGACTCAATATTAAGATGTCAACAAAACACAAAGCAATCTGCAATTCATTGCAATCCCTACCAAAATTCCAATGACAAGCCTTGCAGAAATAGTTAAATCCATGCTAATACTCATATGGAATCTTGAGGGATCCCAAGCAGCCAGAAAAGCTTTGAAAAAGAACAAAGTTAAAGGACTTAAACTTCTTAATTTCAAAATTTACTTCTAAGCTACAGTGACTGAAACAAAGTGGTACTAGCATAAAGACAGACATATAGATGAATGAAACAGAATAGAGATCCCAGAAATAAACCCTTGCATATACGGTCAAATGACTTTCAGTGAGGGTGCTAAGACTATTCAATGGAGGGGAGAGGAAAAACAATCTTTTCAGCAAATGGTACTGGGAAAACTGGATAACCACAAGCAAAGAAATGACTTGGATCCTTATCTAACACTATACATACAGATTAATTCAAAATATATTAGAGACCTAACTATAAAAGCTAAAACTGTAAAACTGTTAGAAAAAAATACAGGGCAAAAACTTCACAGCATTGGATTTGGCAGTGATTTCTTGGAAATAACACTACATGTACAGGCAACAAAAGAAAAAATAGACAATAAAAACTTTTGTGCATGAAAAGATACTATCAACACAGTGAAAAAGCAGCCTGGGAATTTGAAGAAAATATTTGTCAATTTGATAAGAGATTACTATGTAGAAGATACAAACACCTTCTAAAACTCAACCAAAAAACCAAATAACCCAATTTAAAAATGGGCAAATGATTTGAATATACATTTCTCCAAAGAAGATATATGAATAGCCAATAAGCATATGAGAAGATACTCAACATCACTAAGTTATTAGGGAAACACAAATGGACTACAATGAAACACCACCTTACACTCATTGGGATGGCTACTATCAAAATAATAATTAATAATAATAATAATAACCACAGAAAATAACAAATGCTGGTGAGGAAGTGGATAAATTGGAACCCTTGTTCATTGTTGGTGGGGGTGTAAAATTTTACAGCTATTGTGGAAAACAGTATGGCACTTCCTCAAAAAAATAAAAATACAATTAGTATATGATTCGGTAATGCTAGTTCTGGTGTATCTGTAATAGAATTGAAAGCAGGATCTTGAAGAGGTATTTTGTACACCCATATTTATAACAGCACTATTCATAGCAGCTAACATGTGGAAGTAACCCAAGCATCCATCAACAGATGAATGGATAAGTAAAGTGTGGTATATGCATGCAATGGAGGATTATTCAGCCTTAAAAAGGAAGGAAATTCTGGCATATGCTACAAAATGGATGAACTTAGGAGAAATTGTGCTAAGTGAAATTGCCTAGTCACTGAAGAACAAATACTGCATGATTACACTTGTATGGGATACCTAGATGTATTAGTCCATTTCTGTTGCTTATAACAAAATACCTGGAACTGGGTGGTTTATAAAGAAAAACAAAATTTATTGCTTACAGTTTCTAGGCCAGGAAATCCATCTAGTGGTGGCTACAGTGACCCAGGAGTCTCACATTGCAAGATAGTGGAAGCAGAGAGACAGACTGTCCTCTCTCTTCTTTTAAAGACCTAAGAACCATGTCCTGACCACAATTATTAATCCATTCACTATGGCGCAGTCCTACAATCTAATCATCTCTTCAGGGCTCTACCTTACAATGACCAGAATAGGATTTTTCACTCTCTTAACAGTCACAATGGTGACCAAGTTTCTAATACATAAAACTTGGGGGACAGAATTCGACCTAGTACACTAGAGTAGTCAAAATCATAGAGACAGAAAGTAGAATGGTGGTTGCCAGGAGGTGGGGGGAGAGACTTATTGTCTAATGAGTACAGAATTTTGGTTTTGTAAGATGAAAAGAGTTATGGAGGTGGATAGTGGTGACGGTTGCTCAGCAATGTGAATATATTTAATACCACTGAACTGAACATTTAAAAGTGATTAAGATGATAAATACTGTGGTATGTGTATTTTTCCTTAACAACAACAAAAATTTATTAATGTATTGCAGGACATTTAGTTTCATCTACAATACGCAGAGAACTTGAAGACATCACTCATGTCCTTACCACAAGAAAAAAAAAACTGAATAAAACAAAATCAATTAATTTGCTTGGACCTATTAGAGTACTAAAGGCACAGGGCAAACTGTCCCCCATCCAACACCACTGAAATCTGCAGAAACTGGTGAATATAAATAACCAAGAATCACAGCTTACCTGGGAAGAAGTCACTAGAGCCATAAACTGGGAGAAACACTTAAATGATCATTTTTATTAATCATTGGAAGCTGTGTATGGAGAAGAAAGAGACTGAGAATTTCCTAAGGTCTGCAGTCTTAGGGGAAATCCCACACTCTCCGAGTTTTCTTCAAGAAAATTGACCTGACTCTCAAGGTGAGGCGCCAAGAAAAATAACTTATTCCTCTGGTGGAGGGAGGGAGTAATCATTTTGAAATATGCCCAGAGCATTCTGCAAAACAAATGCCTACTTTTCAGTGAGAAAGACTGAATAAAAGCCTCATCTCATCTTTCCCCAACTGCAGCTGCCTCTATCCCTCTATTGAATCTAAGGTGAGAAAAAGAGAAATCATACTTGTGCGGGTCACAGTGCAGGAACACAGGCCCACTGAAATGCTGAAACTTATTCATGTGATTATAAAATGTTTCCCCTCCCCATTTCTTACCACCACACAAACAGGGGTAAAGTGTAATAAATGTCTAAGCTTCTTGTTGCTCTAAGTGTTTTTCTACACATTAGGAAGAAAGTTTCATCTCTAGCCAAGAGGAAGCTGGGGTGGTTTCTCATATTGTGCAAGTGAGGCTGTTTCTAGCAAATGCAGAAGTACTACCGGTCCCCTGTCCATCAAACTATATTTTTTCCTGTTCCCTATTTGGGAAATCTTATTATAATATGCAAAACCAGATTTTTCTTAAATGATCTCTAAAAAAATAAAGCAAACTTCTGCTCTACATACGGAAAGGAGGTTGAATCTCATGTTTTTAGCATATCTCTTTTAAAAAATTTTTGTAAAACAAAAATATACAAAATATACACCACTGAAGAAGTTGAGGTAAAATAACTGGTTGTTTAAATGCAATGAAACACACTTCTTGGCTTATGAATCTGAGACAATCGATTTTTTAAATTACTCTTCATTTTGCACAAAATAGGTACATTAAATGAGTTCTTCAACATGAAGCCTGTTTAACAAGTTCAGTGCCACTAAAACAACTAGGAAATTGATCCTAAGATTAAGTTACCGAGTATCAATATACGTTGGTAAAATGGCCACAGACATTTTTGAAAACATCTTTGAAAGATATTTTAGAGACTGGGTGAAGTTAATTAGCATTCAAGCACCATTCAGGAAATACTTCCTCACAGGAGGCTACTTCTATATAACAGCTCTAAGAAATTTATAACACAGAGAGAGTCAGATTGTGCCTTTTTGCTCAAACCCAATTTGTTTTCAATTAAAACATCCAGTCCCTCATTAAGTCTAAAAGAAATAGGCTTCCTTCCTTTCTGAAAAAAGTTGATGGTTTACAACTTAGAAAATACTTTATTTTAAAAGTCTTCTGTTAAAGACTATATATTTTGATTCTTGGTATTTTTTTAATAGAACATGCAAATGTTGATTATTCATCTTGAAAAAGATTTTCTGAATACCTCTAATATCTAAAATTTGAGGGACAGGGTAATGTTCTTCTTGCTTGTCCTCTATTTTTGCCACTTTATGTGTTTGTTGCATGGTCCTCCTATGTTGTATAGGGTTGTGTGTGTGTGTGTGTGTGTGTGTGTAAAGCTTTTATGTGACCACATTGCTGTTACTGACTTAAGGAAATATGATCATTGAAATGAAGAATTTTGGGGGATAGTTTGAGAAGGATTGGTGTTAATTCCTCTTTAAAGGCTTGGTAGAATTCAGCTGTCCTGTTCTGGACTTTTCTTTGTTGATAGACTGCTGATTACTGCTTCAATCTCATTGTTTGTTACTGGTCTGTTCAGGTTTTGCACTTCTTCTTGGTTCAGCCTTGGTAGTTTGTATGTGTCCAGAAATTTATCCATTTCTTCCAGGTTTCCAAATTTGTTGGTGTATAGTTGTTCATAATAGCCTTTAATGATTCTTTGAATTTCAGTTGTATCAGTCATTCTATGAGGCCAGCATCACCCTGATAACAAAACCAGACAAAGAAATAACAAAAAAAGAAAGCTACCGACCAATTCATTGAGGAACAGATGCAAAAATCCTCAACAAGATATTAGCAAACAGAGTACAACAGCACATAAAAAATATTATACACCATGTTCAAGTGGGATTCATCCCTGGGATGCAAGGATGATTTGACATACACAAATCAATAAATGTGATTGAAAAAAAGCAAGCACAAAAACGATGTGATTATCTCATTAGATAAACGAAAAGCATTAAACAAAGTTCAGCATCATTTCATTATAGAGACCCTCAACAAATTAGGTATAGAAAGAAAATATCTCAACACAATAAAAGCCATATATGGGAAACCCACCACTAACATCATCCTGAATGGGGAAAAGCTGAAAGTTTTTCCTTAAGACCAGAAACAAGACAAAGATGCCCACTCTCACTACTCATCTTCAACATAATATTGGAATTATTAGCCAGAGCAATCAGGCAAGAGAAAGAAATAAAGGGTGTACAAATTGGAAAAGATGAAGTCAAATTGTCATTGTTCATAGACAGCATGATCCTATATATAGAAAAATGTATAACCTCTACCAAAAAACTACTAGAGCTGATAAACAAATTTAGTAAAGCTGCAGGATACAAAATCAATACACAAAAATCAGTAGCATTTTATATATCAACAATGAACAAGCAGAAAAGAAATGAAGGAAGTAAGCCTATTTACAATTACTATCAAAAGAATAAAATACCTAGGAATAAATTTAACCAAAAAGATGAAAGATCCTTACAATGAGAATTACAAAACACTGCTGAAAGAAATTAAAATGGACACCAAAAGATGGAATAACATTCTTTGTTCATGGGCTGGAAGAATTAACATGGTAAAAAAGTCCGTACCACTCAAAGCGATCTACAGATTCAATACAATCCCCATCAAAATGCCAATGGCATTCTTCACAGAAATAGAAAAATCAATCCTAAAACTCATATGGAACATCAAAAGACCCCAAATAATCAAAGCAATCCTAAGCAAAAATAAATAAAACCAGAGGCATTACACTATCTAACAGTTTGAATGTGTTGTCCCCACCAAAACTCATGTGCAAATCTGATCCCCAACATGGCAGTGTTGGGAGCTATTTGAGTCATGGGAGCAGTTCCCTCATGAATGGATTAATGCTCTCCCTGGGGGTGGGGGGTCTGAATAAGATCTTATTCTATTAGTTCCCATGAGAGCTGGTTGTTTAAAAGACCCTGGCACCTCTTCTTTCTCTTTCTTGCTTTTTCTCACCATGTGATCTGCTTGTACCCACTGGCTGCCTGCCGCTTTCCTCTATGAGTAGAAGCAGCCTGAGACCCATGTCAGATGCATCTATCCCAGAATCTTAAGCCAAATAAACCTCTCTTCTTTCTAAATTACCCAGTCTCAGGTATTCTGTTATAGCAACACAAAATGGACTAATATGCTAATTTCTAGTTATACTACAAAGCTATAGTAACCAAAATAGCATGGTACTGGCATAAAAACAAGTACTGACACATAGAACAAGAAAACAGAATAAAGAACCCAGAAATCAACCCACAAACTTACGGTTAACTGATCTTTGACAAAGTTACCAAGAATACACATTGGGGAAAAGACAGCCTCTTCAGTAATGGTGTGGGAAAGACTGAATATACATGTGCAGAAAAATGAAACTAAACCCATAGCTCTTGCTATATACCAAAATCAATTCAAAATAGATCAAAGACTTAAATACAAGACCTGAAAAAATAAAACTACTTAGTGAAAACAGGGGAAAATCTTTCATTGAAAATCTCTCTGAGAGGTGGTCATACAAGCTTCCCAATTCAGAATTCAGCTTAATTTAGTGGAACAAAACACCAATATGTAGAACTTATATATATCTTGCAGTAGTTATACTATAGACAGTGTACAGGAAAACACCAGTATAGGCAGATTTGGGGATATGGTAAGTGAACACTCTTTGAAAATCTCTATGAAAGATAGTCCCACAAGGGCAAGGATCCAAATTCAAAATTAAACTGAATTTAATGACAAACCACAACAATGTAAACTCTCATATATCTTGCAAAAGTTCTTGTTTGGAATGTGAATGGGAAAAACCCATTATACACAACTTTTGTACATTGTAAGAGTACATTCATGGAACAGTGTGTAGGATATTCGCAGAAATTTTCCCATTCACAATTCAGTGTAACTCAGAGAAGCAAAGCACCACAATGTAGAACTTGCATATAGCATGCACATATTATATTTTGGAACACATAGTGGAAAACACCTTTGTAAGAGCCTTAAATTCATGGTGAGAGAACATGGGAATCTGTGAAAGATGCTCCCAGAAAGTTTCCCATTGAGAAATCAGTGTAACACAATGAAACTAAGCAACACAATGAAACAAAAGAAAAAAATAAACAAATGGGATTACATTAAAGTAAAAAGCTTCTGCTCAGCAAACAATCAACTGAGTGAAAACACAAACTACTGAATAGGAGAAAATATTTGCAAACCATACATGTGACAAGGGATTGATATCTAGAAAAACAAATAATCCAATTTAAAAATGGGCAAAGGAGCTGAATAGAGGTTTCTTAAAGGAAGACACATATGGCCAACAGGTATATGAAAAAATGCTCCACATCACTAATTATCTGGGAAATGCAAATCAAAACCACTTTGAGATACCATCTCACTCCAGTTAGGATGGCTGATACCCAAAAGACTGAGAATAATAAATGCGGGCAAGGATATGGAGAAAAAAGGAACCCTCCTATACTGTTGTTGGGACTGAAAAATGGTGCAGCCTTTGTAGAAAACAGTATGGAGATTCCTCAAACAACTTCTGGTAGAACTACCATACAATCCAGCAATCCCACCTCTGGGTATATACCCAAAGGAGTGGAAATCATCATATCGAAGGGATACCTGCACTCCTGTGATCATTGCAGCTCTATTTACAATAGTCAAGATATGGAACCAACCTAAATATCCATCAACAGATTATTGGATAAGGGAAATGTGGTATATAACAATGTAATACTACTCAGCCATAAAAAGAATGAAATTCTGCCATTTGCAACAACATGAATGAGGTTGGAGAAAACTATGTTAAGTAAAGTAAGCTAGGCACAGAAAGAGAAATACCACATCCTCATTCATAAGTGGGAGCTAAGAAAGAAAAAGGAAGGAAGGAAGGAAGACCATAACAAAAGGTTGAACTTTTAGGAGAGAACAGACCTATAGCTACTAGAGATGGGAAGGGGGGATCAGGAGGGGGGATAGGAAATAATTGGGTAAGAGACACAAAAAGTAATTGTCATGTGTAATGATGAGCATGCTAATGATACTGATTTGATCATCACATATTGCACACAAATACTGATATTCAACTCTATGCCCCATAAATAGGTATAAATAAAAAAAATAAATAAATAAAAAGAACAACAACAACAATGAAGTTATACATTTGTAACCAAACACTTTATAATTGTCCTGCATCAAGATAATATGGCTTGGACTTTTTACCTCACCTTGTTCAGTAACAGCATGCAGGCTGCCCCATACGGGTTTGACCTCAGGTGGCACAGTTCTCTGTAACTGAGGCAGATGTGGAAGAGTCTCTGGCTGTCTGATCATTGCATTGTTTGCAGCTGAGCAGCAAGTCCAATGACTACATACTATATACCAGGGCCATGTAAATGCTCTACTCTAGCAGAGCCAATACATGTGGCATAGCAGCTATGATTGGAGGCACTACTTGTTTGAGGTTTCAGGTCTACAGTGATACTTTAGGATCTCCTTGCCAGATGGTAAATGAAACAGAAATATAATGGGGGCCAGCAACCTGCCATATTTTACATTCTTAACAGTGTAACTATTAGGTTATTACTGTCCCTCCATTGCCCTCCCTGTCCCTGCTGTCCCAGCCCACACACAAAAATGCAGTATTATTTCTGGTTTATTAACACTGTTGGGTAGGGTGAGATCATTTCACAGACTTGCATTTGGCCTCCCTCAGTATGAAAGTTCTTATCTGACAGACCAAGGACCCCATGTGGAGGCTTAATTAAGAGTGAAATATATCAACGCAAATTATGAATTTTGAGACCAGGAAAATGATTGCCAGGTGGGTCTGTGGATCTAGTGGACAACAATTTGGTCAACTTTGGCAGAGACTTTGTTCACTATCTGGCCTTATATGTTCACACTCTAACAAGGGTACTACAGTCTCAAGTATCAGAGTCAACTCAGAGTCTTTGTTCAATAGTTCTCAAAATACCTGGATATTCCTCTTTCCCCAGTGCACTGAAACTTAAGTAAATGGTCTTAGGCCCTTTGGGGAAGGACTGAGATAATCATTGCTATATATTACTGCTATGGTGTTGTAGAGAAATTCTTCTGGTATGTAGATTCCAGGTCTAAAAATTAGTCCACATCCATAAATTGATAAGGTATTATAAATTTTTATTGAGACATTTGCCACAAGATTCCTTTTCATCCATCCTAGATTCATCCTAGATTCACAATCAACAATCCAAGATTGTTTAACTGAGAGATATTGTGTTTTTGTTTGCCCATCTATTTTTTTCTCCTGAGAATACTATATTATAGTATCCTTCTACGTAACTCTCTGAAGGTCAGACTTCCTTGACTTATACTTTGACCTTCCCAATTATTACAATGTGTCACTCCTGGCTTCTGTCAGTTAGGTTCTGCCACCTGTCCTCTATTGCTTTGGAGTCCTATCATTCCTATTGCAATCCGTGAACTAAATTCTGTAACAGCAATGACCTGCAAAGGAAAGCCATCACCGAACTTTGTGTGAGGCTGGGGCACCATCACCACAAATTCTTCATTTCTTTCATAAATGGTGTATACTTTGGGACCTACCGTGGAACATAGTCATGTGGAGAATTGGACTTACATAGCATATGCGCTCCAGCTGCCCACTTCTCTGAGACATTTATACCCTACCACCATCTGCCGCAATTTCCCTCAACAGTGAACAATCACTTTTGCTTGCTTCTATGAACCATTATAATAGTGAGTTTACATCAAAATATACTTTTAAAACTGTATTAACTTCTTTTATTGTAATAGCATACTAACTTCTCTGATATTTCTGTTCTTCAAGTGGAGGGACTAGTGAAAAGCCTGGTAGATTTAAGGATCTTTCCTCCCTTAGATTTGTCTGGTTTCTGTGTAAATAATTTAGTATTCTAACTTACCTTAAATTTCCCTGACATTTTTTAAGTCTTTCAGAATCCTCTGTTGCTGCTTTCCCACTATCTGAGAATAACACCTTGCCTATTTCATTTGCTTAATCACAGCTTGAAACCCCTCCTCTTTCCTATAAATGAAGTTGTTCGAAATGCCCATCTTTCTCTACCATTTAGTCCCTTAAACATACAAAAGATATACGTATATACAACCCTCAAAAATTGAGTAAAATAATGAAAAAATAAAAGACAAATATTGAAGACAAATTTGTCTTCAATAAACAAATGATCTTTCTCCAGGCTTATATTACTTCTCGTTTTCCTGGTTACTTAAAGGAAAATGCATACCTTATAAGATGTTTTAAAAAGTGCCAAATAGTTTCGATTAACTTTTTTTTTCTTTTCTTTTCTTTTGTGACCAGTAAGGGGATCAGAACCCTTGGCTTGGTGTCGCCTGCACTGCGCTCAGCCAGTGAGCGCACCGGCCATCCGTATACAGCATCCGAACCCACGGCAGGAGCGCCGCTTCGCTCCCAGCACCGCACTCTCCCGAGTGAACCACGGGGTTGGCCCTTTGTTAACTTTTAAAATATATTTAAAACCACTTTGGCAAACTCCAAAAATAATGAAGCTTTAAAAAGCATAGTTAGCCTTTCATTTCCTAAGGCTGATCTCTTTTCACAAAGTACTCAATAGCTATTTGTTGTTATTTGTGTACTCATTAGTTATATTATGCTGTTCTAATTTGTACTCAATAACTATTGGTTGAATCGAACTTAAACTCCATCTATTAAAAGGTAAAACAAGTTGTTTTTCTGTTTCCCCTCATTTTATATTCCCCTCGTTCTTTACATTTATATTTTTCAGAATAAGTTCTATGATTTATCTACCAGTCAGATTTTCAAATTCTTCATACCAGCTGAGAAAAAAAATGACAGATTTCAAGCCATTGTATTTGAAGCCAATTATATATTATAGTTCTTTCCCCTATTTGATGTCCTGAGGATAGAGTTCAATGGAGTTTTGAAAAATTCTCATTACTCTTCCTGGCAATCATTTCTGGTGATTCTTTGTATTTGCTGACTTAATTATCTCATTGTTTTCACTGATTTTATGACTTTGGCTGCTATGATGAGAGGCAAAAAGAATAGGCAAGAACTCAAAAACAGATTTTACAAAGGTTAAAGAAGTCCAGCATTCATTTCAACTTCCAGTAATGTACTGTACCCTATCAGGCATGCTAATTCAGAAAGCTTCATCTTAATGCCAGACAGTTTAAATGAATATATTACCATGAATATTCATGATTGTATTGAAAATGAAAAATTGTGCAGTGCTCAACTTTTTCTTGTAACTTTTCCAAAAATTATACTTTCATGGTCCTCTTTAGGTGTCGTTACTTGAAAGGCAAAACTTAAATGGTCCATCATTTTTTAAAAAGGTTTATTTAGTGAATTTAAGAGAATGGAGATGATTTGATGTTCTACTGGTTCTGTGACTTACAAAAGATAGTTTTCTCTCATTTTAACCTTTCAGAATGAAGTCAAAACATACTTTTATAGAGAGAGACAATAAGTGCCTGACGACTTTATAAATGAAATGAATTAGTTCTTTTTGCTTCATTCTTCAGTATTTGCTTTAGGATAGAGCATATAAGAAAAACTCTTGTGGTAAAGTAAAAATAAATCATTGCTCTTTGGCTGTTTGAAGGAGGTAAGAGAGATACATTATTTTTCTCCTGGATAAATAGTTTTTTAAGCCAATGGCTGTCAAATGTGTACATTCGAAGTAATATCTTTAAATAATAGGAGAGTTAACATGAAGAGATTTTCAGAAATCGCACTATTCATTTGCTTCCTTTGACTCATCTGCATTGCTTGAAGGTAACTGTTTATTCATTTACTACGTGGCACAGAATTCATGTGCCTCATATGGCAACAAATAAGAAAGAATTTGTGTCTTATTTCACAAGGCCTTCTTCTTGAATTCCACTAAACTTAAGAACAAAAGCTACTTCTTAATGTATTGTGGAGTTATCTTTTCAAAAAAATCTGCAAAAAGTGCCTAAAACAATCCATTTGTTATATTCTTCTGCTAAATAGAATTAAGTAGTGGTTAGGCAGCTTTTGATGGGACATTACTAAAGATGCTTATAATGGATTTCAAATTTTTTTCAAAAATGATAAATGAGGGCCAGCCCGGTGGCGCACTGCTACAGTGCGCCACTTGGGAGTGCGGCGGCGCTCCCGCCAAGGGTTCGGATCTCACATACAGACCGGCCGCTCACTGGCTGAGCAAGGTGCGGGAGCAACCTCGGAGCAACCGGTCCGGTACGGGCGCGACACTGTGGGTTGCGATCTGTTGCTGGTCACGAAAAAAGACAAAAAAAGGAAAAAAAAATGATAAATGAAAATTTATTCCTCTGTTTGGGTAGCTTATTGTTTCACTTATTAGGTAAAGATGACTATTTGAGAGGTAAATTTTTAATAGATTGGGCAAAGACAAACTGAAGTATTGACTTATCAGCTAATATTATAGGTAACTTTTGTAGATATTTAAAACTATAATAACAGAGAAAATCATACTAGAGTCACTCAATCCACTTAAAATTGAAGGAGCAGTTGATAATATATTCTGTGCTATTATTAATTATGCAATTTAGAATTCCAAAAAGAAAATTTAAAGGGTATAATTAAATTTGGATATTAAATATGGATTTCTGTCTTAAAACTTGTAAAACTTAATCAACAAGTTTCCTACCTTGGAGCCATATTTGATTACTAAAATCTTAAATTTTTTGGAAAAAAATGGGTTCCATCTAAATATTTAACACATTGTTTCTTTCTAGATGTTAATCCTTTCTCTCCAATTCAAGACAAATTGTTCTGTTTAAATTGGTCTAAGTCCACTTCCATGGTCATTAGTTAACTAATTATAAAGCCTATAATGCATGATTCAGAGGCATTTTCATTTCTACTGTCTGTCCAGAAAAAAGGGCTAGTACCTATTGTTTTGAGATTGACTGGGTGATTAGATGACATTTGAAAGTAAACAAGAAATGAATTCTTAACAGCAGCTTCTTTTTTGACACTAAGTACTGCAAAATATTACATTAACACTTGTGACCTGGAGAATAACAGAAAGTTAATTTATAATTAGACGCTTTTTGTAAGACCCAAAACTCTGAATCTAATTTATAAAAATACCTTGTTTTTCTACTGTTGGAGCACCAGAAGATTTTCTGAAGGTGTCTAGCTACAGTTTTTCTTCATTGCTAGATATGTTTACAGAAAATTGGGAATCAAGTGGATGTTCAACTGTTTGTAGTTTAGTAAAGTACAATAAGCATATTGAAGTAACTAAAAAGATAAATAGGATATTCTTGATTTTCTTTAAATTCAAACATTTCAGCATCTTCAGTAAGGAGAGCTACAAACATTCTATGAAGGTGAAGATTAGAGCTGCACTATTATCTTATATTAAAGCACCCATTTCAGCTTTTCCTGTGCCAAGTTCTATATCTGATGAAATATGCAATTGTAGAAAACTAGAATTATGACCTGATGTAAGAGAAAAATCTTTTTAACATTATTAGGTCATATCCAGGTAAGTAGGTTGTAAATGGTACTAATTTTCTGGCTCTAGCAGTGTCAGCTTTAAATAACAAAGTAATATTCATCACACAGAGGAAAAAAGGATGCATTTAATGATTTTCTGTATGCTAGTTTTAAAGAACTCTAACACTTTTTGATTCCTCCTAATTTTTTCTATTTTTATTCTCATGTCTGCCATTTTTTATCCACATCCTCTACAGGTTTATTTTATTTTCCTGCTTTACACTAATGCTTATTATTTCTTCCCACAGGAAAATCTTTACTCATTTGCTTTCAACCATTTTAACTTCCCTTGGCAATCCTACTGTTCATTATATTTCCCCAGACAATGACTGCAGTCATATATTGATAAGTCAATATTAATGAGGAAAATATAATTTTGATTCTTTTTTGATTGCTGATTTTATTTTTTTAATTTCCTCATTTACTAACTAGCCCATAATTGCAAGCCAACGACAGTGTGGAAAGAGGTTTTAGACTAGTGTCTAGGCCTTGGCTTCTTATCTCTTTGGAGTTTGGAGGCTTTACTATTTCCTTCTCTCTCTCTCTTTTTTTTTTTAACTCTTATTTTGATTGTGCCAGCCTGCTGCAGCATGCCCCCAAATACTAAGCCCCTCAGAGGGTCTTTGAGAGCCATCATGTCAGATCTCACCATGTGGGGCTTTATATATTTATTTATTTTTTCCTTCAAATTTTGCAGTTGTTCCCAGTGTAGAAGTATATGGCTGTGCTGCATCAGGAGAAGATAGAAAGGGGAGAGAGACTGAAAAATGACTATGAAGAATAGGATAGTAATGAATAAAGCAGAGAATGAAAATATGGGACATATATTCTCTGCCTCGTCACCAAGATTTAGAGCGACAAAAAATGCCAAATAATTGTTAAGTAAATATGATTTTTTTTAGCTTAAATTCTTTTTTACTTGTCAACAAATTGGCTACAAAATACCACTGAATTAGACCTCTCTCTACCAAAAGATATCTCATGTGATTATATTTTCTAGATTCTTAATTCATGTAATTAATGTTTGTATTAAGCACTTTGCATATGTATTGCATGTATTGACACTGCAATTGGACCTTCCACAATATACTTCGTAAGACCTCTTTGTACACTGCCAGCCTCCTAGCCACCAGAACTCATTACACTGTCAGGTAATAAAAATATCATGTGTGACAAGATCTTGATAACTAAATGAAATACAAATACAGCATATGATTTTTCTTCCTATTTTATTTTGCTTTTTTTGTGTTGCGTAGTTGCAACCTAAATATACATAACATCAGATTTTTTTCAAACCTTATTAATATGCTTGGTACTATTGAAAAATTGGTCTTTGTTTCAACTTATTTTAAATTAGGCTGAGTTAGGATGTTGACACAAAGTACATACCTACTGATGCTTAAAATAAGTAACAAAAATGTAATAATTGAGCAAATTTGAACTTGAAGACAATATAATAATGTTAAACAAGACACACAGTTTTAAAATTTTAGTTTCTTAATTGCAGCCAAATGTTTTAATATTGTCTTAGGGGTTAGTGAAAAACACACATCATTTAAGAAAAACTTGGCAACAAAAAAATGGAAGTTGCCGTGATAAATTAGGGATTTAAGCTTGATTTCTCTGGCATCAAAAGAATTTTCAAAACATTTTATGAATGCTCAAAAACATAGCACAATATGTACATTTAGTTTTAATCAAATGTTCACTATAACTGAACTATCAATATATCACAGGGTATTGAAAAGTTATTTCAGGATAAATACGATATTTTTATTTTTGTTTATAAATAATCCACAATAGTCAAGAAAACATTAATCCAATCAATCTAGTAAACCAGAAGTATAAATGGCTATTAAAATAAATAGATGTATTTTTCTAACTTTTAACTATGCTATTTTAAGCATGTGTATTTCAGTAGATAAAGAAGTGAAGAATCTTCCTAAATATTATAATATCTCCCCAAATTTATCTCAACAAAATGAAACATACAACCCAGTTATCTATATATTCAGCATACTAGGCTTTGAGTACAAAAGGCTAGCACAGAAAAAGGCAAACTAACATTCTGGTCCAATATAAATCATACACAAACTGTAAAAGAATTTTATTTATCTTTCCCTTACAAAATCACAATGCTTTTAATTATTAAAAATTATAATGTGTCTATTTAAAAGCCTATGCAAGAAACTACATTGACCACAGTGTTATAGAACTTCTTTATTTAAAGAACTTTAAAATTACAGTCATGTCCTGCAAATTTTAAATTGGCTAATATCTCAGTAGTTAGATTCATATTCCACCTCCATGGTAATTTTATAGCTTCTAGGTTTAGAGGTCATTCTAAATTGAAGTTAGTACTAACCACATCAAGTAGTCTTATAGAGATTTCTGCATGTAAAAATCAATGCTACAGTTTAAGAGGTGCCTAGCTTTTTTCCCTAAGACTTTATTTCAAATGTTATTTATTTAAAATTGTATCACAGTCAGTTTACTGTTGAATTTTTCTCAAATGCTTGGATTATTAAAATGGATTTAGTATCCAGTAAAAAATAAATCTAGTAACTTTTAAGCTTATGAATCTCAATTACAGTTGTGCCATTGTTTGTGTAAAGAAAAGCTAGCCTAATGTATTAAGATAAATAGACTATATATGGGTAATATATTTTGATTCATACAATTAAAATGCTATTTGTAAATGCTGCACAGACTTAAATAAAGTTTATGCAAAGAGAAAAATTCAGCCTTTTAAAAGTTGGTGAAGCAGGAAACTAAATTGTTTGCAATTTATGTTTTGGAGCAATTATGGAATGTTAAGTCTGAATAACTAATCATGAGTCATTATGCATTTCTCTTAAATAAATAAGTGTTAACATTTTTAGATGCTGTATTTTAACAATTACTAGTTCAAGTTGTAGAAAATTTTCCAAAACATAAAAATAGGAAAGTTCTACAGCATGTCTTTCCATTTTGAACTTATTTTGATGCTATCATTTTATTTAATTGGGTCACTATGTAACTTTTAAACTGTTAAAAATGTTTGCTTATTTTTTATTTATTTCGTATTTCGCCTAACTATCCCATTCTCATTATAAGTAGTTTGTAGTGCTGAGAATAATTAAAATATTTTTAAAATTCTGAGATTGTTTAAAGTAGTCTTAAGTAAATATCACATGTAATATAAGTTTAACGATAGTTGTCTAAAATTCAAAATTAATGAACTATCCTAAAAAGGTTGTGAAATGATAATTTAACTCTGAATATTTCCCAGTCACATAATACATTCCTGGGCTCTTGAGTCCCTTAATAATTGCTCTTGGGAGGCTTACCACCAACCACAATCCCACTGCATATGAAATTTTTCTGGATAATCAGATATGCAACCACAAGGGAAAATAAGCAAAATCTGTATCATAATTATCCTAGTTAATAATTTATAAATGTACATATAGCTAGGTATTATTTATAATAGCACACTATACCAACATTATAATGAAGTATCCGTGGTAACACTGGGTTCACTAAAGTGGCAGACACAGACATTACCATTGTAAACCACATAGCTTGTACACATTTAAAGAATTCAGAATAAGTCAATGCTATCAGAGTGTCCACAACATTGTCTCATATGAGTAAAGCTACAAAACTCTGAGAATAGCCTGGGACCATGGAAATGTGGGGACAATAGAAAAGAAATTCTCCTCAGCAAACAGAACCAAAGGCTACTTGATGGAGTAATCATGGCACATACACTGTATAATAAGATAAAGTCTTCTCAGTTCTTACCTAGTTAAGTTTTGGCCAGTGTCATGAACCAATTGCTGTTGAATTTTAATGTTCTCCCTTTTTCTGGGTGGGAGTTTTTGCTGTGTATGTGCTGTTTCTACTCAACTACTGTATTTGGGGGATTGTAGAGAAGATGGGTCATCTGTTCGTTTATATATCATTTAAGGAGACAAACGCTGAACCTGCAGAGTATCACATGGAGATACTAGACTTGATTTGGAGTTAGTATTTAAGAGATAAATCTTTAAGCAAATTTTCATGTGGCAGTTTCTTGGAATATTCATTAGGAGACAACTAGTGCATGCCTGGTGTTCTGTCTTTTCCCATGCCTTAATCTTTTTCTTTGGACTATAAATATTAGTCTTGGAGCTCGATATTTTATGAAGGTAAAGGGAATACTAGGAAATAGTGGAGCAGAAATATTCAAGTGGTTTGGATCCCTAAGGAATTGATGGAGCAGATTTTTAACATCAGATTATTTCCAAACTCTTATTTCTATCAAACTTGAGCCAAAGTTATTTTCTTTCCATTGCTCATACCCAAACATAATCCAATGGATAATATTGAACATGGATAAGCCCAGAGAATTTTACAACTACAAAAAATCAGTACTACAAGCACATAGGCAATACTCAAAAATTCAATTAAATTATACATCAAGAATAAAATGCGTTTTCAAAAATCCAGATATGCTAATTTTAATGTGTACTTTCTTATAATTTGAAAGTGGAAAATGACATGAAAATAGAAATTTTTAAAAAATAAATGCAATGAGAGTGCTACTATAAAACATCTGGGATTTAGTCAAAGTGGTCCCGAGATAGAAATTTATGAGTAAATTCACTTTTTGAAAAATAAAAAAAGATTGTAAGTAATTTATCCTTCAATCCAAGAAACTGATCAAGTAATAATCAAATAAACTTACTGGAAGTAAAGCATTTATAAAGAAACAGATGAGAAAATAGTGATCTTAAAACGTACCAGGCTAAATGTTTTAAAAACAATTTCTACTGTATATTTGAGGAACAGAAAATCTCAACTTTCCCAGAACATAAAAACTTTTCCAGAACACAGAAAAACATGGGAAGTTATTCAACTCATTTTGCATGTCTAGCATAATCCTGATATGAAAACAAAATTGGACAGAGACAGCCAAAGGAAAGCAGTTGCCATTTTCATTTTTTGAACTTAGATTTAAAAATCCTTAATAAAATTATAGCAAATTAAATGTAGCATTGTCTAAAAAGCACAACATCATGAGCAAGATAGCATATCATATAATGTCAGGAGAGGTCAACTTAAGAAAACAAATTGATAAATGTATAATACATTAAACCAGTACATTTTGAGTAGAAAAAAGTACATGTGTTAGTCAACAACAACAACAAAAAAATGATAAAATTTAATATAAATGTGAAAAGTTCTGTGCAGACTAGAAATATTTTTTAACTTGATTAAAGATGATGTAGCAAAACTATTAGTAAAAATACTTTGTGATGAAAAATCAGCAGCATTTCAACTAAATTCAGGGGGAAAAAGGTTTGCCTGCTATTACTGTTACTGTAGTTCTGCATTGTAGAGGCCTTCACAAACTCAGAAAAAGGAAAATAAATAACAGGAATGAAAGTTTGCAAAGAAAGGGGTCAATGGTCCAAAATAATCATTTTTTTTTTTTTTTAGGATAATTGGATCATTTAAATACTAAAAAAAAGATTAAACTCGTAGAAATATGAGTTAGTTAATAAATATTGTCAAATAACTAGATCAATATTCTGCAAACAATAGTTTTTCTATATACAAACAACAAATAATAAGCAAAATTTCATGAGAAATAATAATTGTGGTGGATTTATAGTGGGTCAATTTAGATAAGCTGGACTTTGTTTTCAAATTTCCACTTCTTATACATATCCTGGTTACCGTGGTGGCACAAAGGTATTTTGCACGAAATTTGGAAGGTGGAAGTGAAACAGCTGCCATGTTCTATTTATGCTGGAAAGGTCGGTGGAGAGCAGGCGGTGCCGTGGCTGCACCTCACGAACATCGTAACAAATCTTCTTACTTGCTTTGTTGCCCGGGGCGGCAGTGAACTCCACATTCACCAAACCTTCTCTTTAAGCTTTTCTAACTCCTGGATCAGACGTGCGTTTAGCTTCAGGACAAAGGCTAACAGATTTTTCCTTTGATATTTCCTTTGATATTCCTCATCAAAATTGGACGCTTGCCGACAGTGTAAGATCCAGGAGGATTCCAGTCCATCCGGGAAGGCTACAATTTGACTTTTTCCTCCAGAGGGTGAACGTCATCCCTATATGAGTGCCCTTCAGTACCTAAACCACACCAGGCACAGAAGTAAGAGCTTCGTCTCATATTGATTATAGAACATTGTATTCATATGTGTATAAATATTTAATGTAAAACCCAGAAAGGTATCAGCAGACTTTTCCTTTGTTAACCTTCTGCTATGGTTTGAATGCTTGTCCCCTGTTGAAACTAAATACCCATTGTAACAGTGTTTAGAAGATGGGAAATATGACTATGGTATTTGAAAGGTGAGGCCTTTAAGAGGTGATTGGACTGATTCATTCATGCATTAAATGGGTTAATGGGTTACCATGAGAGTGGGACCGGTGGCTTTATAAGAAGAGGAAGACAGACTTGAGCTCACACTCTCAGTCTTCTTGCCATGTGATGGCCTGTACTGCCTTGGGACCCTGCAGAGAGTCCCCACCAGGAAAAAGGCCCACATCAGGTGCTGAGTCTCAGCATTAGACTTCTTATCCTCCAGAGCTGCAATAAATAAATTTTCTTTCTTTATAGAGATCAAGTTCAAGTATTCTGTTACAAGCAACAGAAATTGGACTAAGACACCTCAACAAATCAACTCAAAAATTTATGTGGGAATGCTAACTGAAAAAAGAAGAATAAGTGTTGAAAGAAAGTAAGCCGAGACACCAGGTACCATTCTAGCTTTATTAAAGGAAAAGAATCTGCCGGGCTGCACTTGAAGTGGGGAACAGCCCAGGGCTGCCCTGAAAATGGGGACAGCAGCAATGATGGGATTGTAAGAGTTTATATTAGCTGTTGGGCATGAAATGTACGGGGGGAGGGACCATTAGGTTGATGTAACTGGGTGGAGAACTGCACTGATGCAGAAGCTGGAAAGTTGTTTCTGTTTAAGTCAGGAGGCTTCTAGTAAAGGGAAGGCAGGAGGGGCTTGGTGCTGGAGTGGAAGACAAGGCCTGCAGCTATTTTGTGCTTATTGTATGCACACTGGTGCCAATCATGTCCCAAATACATCAAGTATTGTACTACATATCCTGACTGACTTTAACTTTTACCATAAAGCTACAAAAATTAAGAAAATTTGGTACTAAACTAGGTGTGAGAAATCAAACAATGCAACAAAATAGAGAACTTGGAAATAGAACCCCACTTATACAAGTATTTGATTTCTGAGAAAATTACCAAAATTGTCAAATAAAAAAAGGGAAATCTTTTCAAATTATGGTGCTTCCTGGAATAATTGGATATCTATATGAGAAAAGATAGACTTCTATCCCTACTTCACACCACACAAAAATTACTTTGAGGAGAATCATATACCTAAACTTAAAAATAAAACCATATGGAAAAACACAGCAGAATATTTTCATCACCTGGGAATATAAAATAAATTCTTATACAGGGCACAAAAGTATTAAGGATGAAAACAAACAAAAAAAATGGTAGCATGAAATCATCAGATGATGGGCATAATTTGAAGGCAGAGTCAGCAGAATTTGCTCACATTTTAGATGAGTAGTTTAGGATCCAAGCTACCATCATTTATGATTTTATGCCTGGATTATTGCGATGTTTTCTAATTGCAAATGTGTTTTCTACTTCTATATTAGATTCCATTTAAGTCTATTCTCAACACAACTGCCAGAATAATCATGTTGATATCAAGTCAGATCTTGTCACTGTCCCATAATACCACCTGTGGTGGTTAACTTTATGTCTCAACTGGGTTGCACCTTGGGCCATAGTGCCTGGATCTTTGGTCAAACATTATCCTGGACATTTTTGTGAGGATGTTTTTGGATGAAATTAACATTTAAATTGGTGGACTTTGCATAATATGGGTGGATCTCATTCTACCTGGTGAAGGCCTTAATAGAATAAAGACTGACATCCCTCAAGCTTTTGGACTCAGACGGGTACAACTCTTCCCTGAGTCTCCAGCCTCTTCGCCTCCCTAAACAGAGTTTGGACTAGTCAAGCCTCCACAACCATGTGAGCCAATTTTTAAAAATAAATCCCCTTATAAATATAAACATCCTATTCCTCCCATTTCTCTGGAGAACCCTAATACATCACCTAATGTCTTTTCATCCCATTTGCTTCAATATAGACCTTCTAATAACCCCTGAGTCCTTATGTGCTTTGCTGCCTGTTACCACTCTGACTTCATCTCCAACCACTTCCTCATGTTCTCCACTGTGAACACACTGACCACCTTGTTGTTCCTTGCACACACAACAGTGAAGCCCCTGACTCAGGGAACTTGCATTAAATTTTACCTCTGGTTGGAAAACTTTCTCCAGATATCCGTGTGGTTTATATTCCTTAAAATCTTTGCTCAACCTAAGGCCCTCCTAGACAACCCTATTTTAAATTGAAATGCCTTTTAACGCTTGCTATCCACAGTCCCTGCTTTTTATCACCTTCCCATATTCTTCTTCTTTTTTTTTTTTTTTTTTAAAGATGACCAGTAAGGGGATCTTAACCCTTGACTTGGTGTTGTCAGCACCACGCTCAGCCAGTGAGCCAACTGGCCATCCCTATATAGGATTTGGACCCGTGGCCTTAGTGTTATCAGCACCGCAGTCTCCCGAGTGAGCCACAGGCTGGCCCAACCTTCCCATATTCTTTAGTCATCCATTGTCTTGTTTGTTTTTTTTTTGTTGTTGTTTTTGTTTTACTGTCTATCTTCCTCACTAGAGAGTATTATCTGTGGGGACAGGATTTTTTTTTTATTAATTTGTTTTCTGCTATATTTTTAGTTCTTAAGACAATCTCTATTACTTATTAGTTGGTCAATAAACATCCAATAAATGAACAAAAGAGTAAATGAATAAAAATAAACAAAATAATACTTTCAGATACAAGAAGACTTCAGATAAACTAGACTTGGGTTCATGGTATATTTTAAATTTAAGGATGGGATGAGTAAAGTTACTTTGGATTATTCTTTATATTTTTATACTCTTCTTCTCACACTCACCCTCAATAATTCAAGGGAAGTAAATTTAATTTAATTTTCTTCTTTAACAATTTATTTAATATTTGCTTTTCCCAATGTCTTTAAATATATTCAATTGCAAATGTATTTACTCTCAATTTTCTTAAACATCTTTTCTGTTTTTATTTTTTTCTCTACTCATTGAAATTTTCAAGCTTTCACATTAACATTCAGTGTTTCTTGGGGAACAGGGGACTGTCTTATTCCCTCACAACTCACTGGAAGTGTAGTGATTTTCAACCTAACAAAGAGACTGTTGGGTCACATGTTGAAAATTTGTAATCTCAAAATGTCTTTAAGAAAATGTCAAGAGCTCGTGTATTGATGAGTTTTTTCTTAGTACTTATCTGCAAGGTAAAAATCAGTATGCCAAATCTATAATTATAATTGTTTAGAATTAAATTCTAATTGTTTTAGACATTATAATTGTTTAAAATACATGCAAAAGATATATTAGGGAAATATTTTAAGATGATTTGAACTACAAAATATTTTCAGCATTTATCCTTAGGCTTCATTTTTAATTTATAGATAAACTGAAAATTTTGGAAAATGCTTAGTTACCTTTCACTGTTTAAATAAATGTGTCTTATCTGGATTAAAAACGGACAGGTTTAACAACAGATAGGTATTTCCTAATAAGGAACTTGTATAACATAATCTCTTAGGTCCCTGAAGCACTCCTGGAAGGTAGACATGTATGATGCTGCATGAATAATGTACGCCTGCAACTTTTAAAATGTAGTAACCAGGAATATTGCCTGATAGGTGCAAGGAGCCACATAATACTTTCTTCCAACTAAAACAGAGAGGGAGACAGGCAGGTTAATTTATTTATTTTTTTATTTTTATTTTTTTTGTCTTTTTGTCTTTTTTTTCGTGACCGGCAACGGATCGCAACCCTCAGTGTCGCGCCCGTATCGGACCAGGACCGGCTACGGGATCGCAACCCTCGGTGTTGCCCCCGCTCCTCACTCAGCCAGTGAGCGGCCGGTCTGTATGTGGGATCCGAACCCTCAGCGGGAGCGCCGCCGCGCTTCCCAAGCAGCGCACTGTAGCAGTGTGCCACCGGGCCGACCCCTAATTTATTTTGTTTTAACCAAAAATTATATGAAATATTAAATACATTTAACCTATAGTATATAAATAATGCCTTTTAAATGCACATACAAAATATTTAAATGTAGGAATAATCCAAAAGAGTCAAGTAAGTACCAGGTTCCTCTGATAGCATGCATCTTATGACATCTTTTCAAAAATTATCTGTGAAGAGAAGAAAATTGTTTTCTTTTGGCTGTGTTACATGTTACCTTGTACATAAAGTGTACTTTAATGAGGAAATGGATCTGAAAGGCATGTCTTACTCATTTGGGAGAAAAAGTGACTTAAAAGAATAAAGAATGAACCAAGTCAATAACTATAAATGATGCAGAAGAGCATCATTTTTCCTAAACTAAACTTTACTAATATCTAAGAATTCAGTATTTATTATAATTATTTTATTGATTTGCCTATTGTGTACTAATAACATTGCTAGCTTCATTGTATACACTGTTCCCTATTCATGCTCCTCTTAGGATTAACCGCCATGTTGTTTCTGATCAGATTTCTTATGAATAGGATTGGTAGGATGTAAGAGGAAGAATCCAAACATTCTAATTGTTTTTCTTGTCACTCAGGATAATTCAAAGTTGAGAAAACTGTAACTTCTTTTTCAGGGAAAATTTAATAGAGAGTCCTAAATATTACTGTGACTATTCTTTATGCAATCACTTAGGAAGAACACCTATCTTTTTTTTGCTTTATCATCTTTAAAAAATTTTCATATTTTTGCTCATGATAGAGATGGTATACTTCCACTAAACATCTTCTCTAATGAGTTAGATATTGGTCCAGAACAGAGAGACATGGTGCTGATGGGAAGGGAGCTCTTTTGAAGATGGAATTGTCCAAAAGATAGTAATAGCTGTGCAGCTCAATATGGAGGCCTTGTTTTTTTTTTTTTTTTTTTTTTTTACCTCAAGTGGGCCTGAGAGCTTGATGCTACACATAGCAGGACAAACAACTGAAACAAATAAATTAATTCTATGTGAAAATAAAAAAATATATAAAAATATCTGTGTCCTTGTTGAATTAATTTAACACGCCTGTCATGTGAAAATACTTCATGAAGTTCACATGGATTTTATGTGACTGCAAAACTATCAGAATTTATTTGGAGAAAATGTGAATTAGCAAATAGCAGGTTTAGAATAATTATAGCCATGTGGTAATTATACATAGTATTGAAGGTTTTAACAAGTGTTTTTTTTTTTTTTTTCCTTTTTGTCTTTTTTCGTGACCGGCAACGGGATTGCAACCCTCAGTGTCGCGCCCGCACCGCGCTCAACCAGTGAGTGGACCAGTCTCTATATGGGATCCGAACCCTCGGCAGCTCCCGCCGCACTCCCAAGTGCCGCACTCTACCAAGTGCGCAACCGGGCCGGCCCTTAACAAGTGTTTTTAAAAGAAGTGCTATATAAACTAAGTTCTCTATGATCATCAACTATTTCTCTACAGAGCAGAATAAAATTTGCTTAGATTCATAGAGGATAAATTTAATATATGAGAAACAGTTGGGAAATAATGTTTATCCCTGTAATTAACTTTTCCTGTTGCAATCTATGTTCCTTAGTAGTTAAAGTTAGATGCTTTCCTTGAGTATTAACTTAGATAATTTGCTAGTAAAAAGCTAGCATATAGCAATGAGTATCCATGTGCTTCTAACAAGAAGTTGTCGAATTCTAACACAATGTGTTAGAGTAAGGTCTTCACTCTGCGTTTCTTCATGTATTAATTTTTATATATGAATTTTCAAATCATTTATTTCAAGATTTTACTTATATACATAATACATTATTGATCCTATTTTTATTATTATACATAATATTATTATGCATGATACATTATTGATCCTATTTTTTATGGGAATGTCAAAGGTAGATTCTAGTGCAGATGCAGGTTTATAAATTCTTTCCAAAATATTCACTAAAATAAATAAAAGGAACTAAAAATAGAGATATCTAAACTTCATCAGTGTTAAAGATAGCAAATAGATACAGCATCACCTTATAAACTCTGAGGAATACTTTTCATGTATAGCGAAATTAAAATCATAATATAAAAGAGAAATTGTGAGTTGACAAACAATTTTCCTACTGAAAGGAGTGTGTACTATGATATAAAGTAAGTGCATGTATTTCCAAAATACCTATTCATATCCTTTTGTCAAGAATGATAAAGTCTGAGGACTTGCCAGAAGAAGAGAATATAAAACATCACCTCATATAAAACCTTTCCCCAAATTGTGAATCAGCATTGGCATCAAAGATAAAAAAGAGACTGCACAATTTTATCTAGCCATATTTTTCTGCCCCTATCTTCTTGGATAACTGAAGGGTGAATATTAGAGAAGATGAAAAGAGAATCAAAGAATAAACTCTGACCCAACTTTATAGTTGTAGAGCCACTATCAAGCATAAATGGATACACAGAAAAATATATTCTAATGCACAAAATAGAAACACATGGCAAAGTACTTCACTCTAATTCAATTTGTCACTTATAGCAAGTTCACTCTAAACCAGGGACAAAAACAAAACAAAAGAAAACAAAAACCAAATGGGGTGTGAGTTATTGGGACAGAATAGGACACAGTAGGCAAAGAACCCCAGGGGAAGAGAATTCAGTATAAAGAAAAAAGAAATGGAAATAAAGAATACTGAATGCAATTGCCTACAGACAATAATACATCTCCTTACTCTAAGAATGCCAAATGACAGAAATAATCACATAAACCCTTAACACCAGAAAAAAAAAAGATTAATTCTAACCTACAAGCTAAATAGGGTGAATAGGCCCTGTATAGATTCTCCCTCATTTAAATATCAGGACAAATATACAGGAAATGTAATATAGAAAAAAAAAGAAGAAACATGGCTTATGTAGAAATTAATAGTGGCCTGACTTTTTGAAGTGCATACCTGAAGTAAATATTTGTACATGTCAATGTTTTATTGACTCATTTACTCTAGTCATTTATTTTATACATATTTTTTGAACATATATTCTGCCATGGTAATAGGATCTGGTGATAATGTAATGAGCAAAATCAGACATACACCTGCCTGAATGTAACTTTCCCTCTGGACAAACATATGAATGTGAAAGAGTAGCGGGGATAAGTGCCATAAAGGAGAAATGATATTCCAAGTGCATGAAAGGGGGATTTATCCTTCCTTGGGATAAGAGAAAGCTTCCCTAAGGTTGAGTTTTAAGCTATAGCATGATGTGATTTAGTTATGTAACTAGGGTAGAAAAGATGTTCTAGACATACCCAAAACTGTATAATGCAGTGAGTGTGAGGGACAGGAAAAACTAGTAAAATGAATAGTGTAACTGAAGCAATTTGACAAAGGCAGTTTATGGTAAGAACATTTAAACAACAGCTGCAAATTTAAAAAAGTATTGAAAATTCTGATTTTCAATAAACATGGGCTATATTATATAGAAGCATCTTGATGCCAGAAAAGAAAACATACTTAGTTAAAATTCTAGATTAAATATTTTTAAAATCCTCAAAAAATAATGAAAAATTTGAGGGACAAATTAACAGGACAAAACAGGAAAAAAAAAATAGTGAAAATCCCGAGATGTAAACAATACATTCAAAGTAGGGGTTTTCATAGATCAAATCAAGTTGTAAAACTGAAGTGAGATTTGAATGGACTTAAAAGAAGATAGTAGAATTCAACATCATATTAATGTTTACTCACAATTAGTTTCAACTTTAGGATAAGAATGAACCAGAAGTAAATAATCAGCACGCCCACCTTCCCTAGGAGACTAAGAAGAGGCCTGCCTCGTCACTGAGCAGAACAGTGGGGAATAAACAAACAAACAAAAAGCCTAAGATATAATAATTTTAAAGTTCTTGTGCCCCCAAACAGACTATGTATGTATTTAAGCCCAAAATATTACAGTCCTAAAAGTAGATAGGCAAAGAAAACCATGATATGGCGTTTTAACTCTCTTCTAGTGATTAACAAAATAACTAAATAGATAAAAATTATTAGCAAAGATTTAAAAAATTTGAACAATATGATTACCAAAATTAACCAACAGATGTATTTAGAATTCTCTTTCCAAAAATTTTAGCATGGTTCCTTTTTCCAAAATAAAAAAAACCTATTTTAAAAATTATACTGTGTTGGCAGGGCATTAAGCAAATACAGACTAATTTGAAATAATCAAAATCATATAGAGCTTGTTCTCTGAGAGCAATGAAATTAAGCTAGAAAACATCTGCAAAACAAATATCTAGAATATTCTCAAAAATTAAAAAAAAAAAACAAACAAACATAAATTTAGAACGACAAAGTTGGGGAATGTATTAATAAGGGTTCTCCAGAGAGACAGAACCAATAGAATATGTATATAAATATATGGGAGTGAATTTAGCAGGGGAATTGGCTCAAGTAATTATGACGGCTGAGAAGTCCCACAAGAGGCCATCTGCAAACTAGATGCTGGTAGCATGGCTCAGTCCAAGTCCAGAAGCCTAGAGCCAGGGAAGCTGATGGTGTGATTCTCAGTCCAAGGCCAACAGCCTGAGAACCAGAGGTGCTGCTGGTGTAAGTCTCGAAACCCAAAGGCTGAAAAGTCTAGAGTTCTGATAGCCACAAATAGGAAAGTAGAGTGTGTCCCAGCCCCAGTAGGTAAAGTGAGATATTCACTTTTTCCTCTGTTTTGTTCTCTCCAGGAACCCTGTGGATTGGATGGTGCCTCCTGTACTGAGGGCAGATCTTTCCCACCTAGTTCACTCACACTCACATGCTAATTTCTTCTGGAAACACCCTCACAGACACACCCTAAAATAATAATATACCAAGTTTCTTCATATTCCTTAATCTAGTCAAGTTGTCATCTGAAGTTAACCTTTACAAGTCCATACCTTTTCAACCTGGTACCCGTACATCTCTTTAAACCATAGTGAATTTACAAATGAGATAATAAAAAAGTAATAGTTTCACCTAACATGATGCAATTATCCTGTGTACAACAAAAATAATGCATTACTCTCTTCCCTAGAAGAGGAGGCAAAGTCCTTCAGTGATGTTTACTCTTTTCCTCATATACCATGACTTAAATACAAATACTGTGAATATGGATATGCCTTCTCTACCAGAAATGCTTCTGCCAAAACTATCATCCCTGGTTACTTACTGAATGTCTTATTCACTGTAATGGCATTTGATGGAGTTTGGATGTGTTGTCCCCTCCAAAACTCATGTGGAAATTTGATCTCCAGTGTGGCAGTGTTGGAAACTGATTGAGTCATGGGGGCAGGTCCCTCATGAATGGATTAATGCTCTCCCTGGGAGGGGGGGGGGTTAATGAGTGAGTTCTCGCTCTATTAGTTCCCACGAGAGCTCTTTGCTTAAAAAGACCCTGGCACCTTCTCTCTCTCTCTTGCTTCCTCTCACCATGTGACTTGCTTGTACCCACTGGCTCCCTGCCACTTTTCCATCATGAGTAGAAACAGCCCGAGACCCATGCCAGATGCAGCTATCCCAGAATTGTAAGCCAAATAAACCTCTCTTCTTTATAAATTACCCAGTTTCAGGTATTCTACTATAGCAACACAAAACAAACTAAAACAGCATTCCGCACAGCACTGTTTCTGACCAAGGAACTCACCTCACAGCCAAAGAATTGTGGCAATGGTCTCATGCTCGTGCAATTCACTGGACTTACAATGTTCTCCATCATCCTGAAGTAGCCTGTCTCATAGAACAGAGGAATGGCCTTTTGAAGTCACAGTTATGATGCTGGCTAGGTGACAATGCCCTGCAGGGCTTGGGCAAGGTTATTCAGAAGGCTGTATATGCTCTAAATCAGCGTCCAATATATAGTACTATTTTCCTAGAGCCAGGATTCACAGGTTCAGGAATAAAGGGGTGGAAATGGGAGTAGCACCACTCACCGCTAGCAAAATTTTTGCTTCCAGTTTCCGTGACTTCATGCTCTGCTGGCCTACAGGTCTTAGAAATTTCTCCCACCATATACCCTGGTTTATCACTTTTGAGTTCCACCTTCCTCTCTCACTTGAGCCATCTGTCATGTGACACCCTACATTGCTGTGAAGAATCACCAACCACCAACAAGGCTCTTGCCAAATGTGTTCCTTGGACTTTGGACTTCTCAGCATCAGAAACTGTAAGCAACACATTTCATTTTCTTAAAAATTAACTAGTTTCAGGTATTCTGTTATAAGTGACAGAAATGGACTAATACAGAAAAATTGGTACAGAGAAGTGGGATGTTGCTTATAACAAATATTTGAAAATGTGGAAGTGGCTTTGGAACTGGGCATTGGGCAAAGGCTGGAATTTGGAGGAGCAGGCTAGAAAAAGTCTAGATACTCTTAAGAGTTTAAAAGACAACAAAACCAGTGAAGGTTTGTAACATCTTAGACACTGGTTAAATGGTGGTTACTAGAATACCAATAGAAATATGAACAGTAAAGATTATGCTGTGAAGGTTTCAAATAGAAATGAGGAGGGGTTTATTGGAAACTTGAGTAAGAGTCACCCTTATTACAGAGTTGTGAGGAACTTGGCTGCATTCTGTTCATGCCCCAAAGCTTTATGGAATGTGAAACTTCAAGGTGATGACCCAGGGTATTTGATGGAAGAAATTTCTAAGCAACAAAACATTCAGGAAGCTGTATGGACACTTGTAACAGCCTACACTGAGTTACAGCAGAAAAGGCATGAAGTAAAAGCATCATGTCTAATTAAAAGGGATGCAGAAGGTAAAAAAAATTGGAAAACTCTCGGCTTGGCCATGTAAAGAGTAAGAAAGTCTATTTGAGAGACAAAACCAAAGGTCTAGCCCAGTGACCATTTGCTAGGGAGATTAGTACAGAAGAAAGAGATTATCAAGACAATGGAAGGAAGACCTTGAAGGCATTTTAGAGATCTTTGAGGCTGTGCCTCCCGTCACAGGCCCAAAGGCCTAGGGAGACAGAATGGTTTTGGGGAACAGGCACCTCAAGATACAAGCTGGAAGACTTGGTGGATTCCACATGGTGTTAAGTCAGCAGGCTTGCAGAATGCCAGAGCTGTGCCAGAGCCTCCACCCCAATTTCAAAGGATGTATGGAAAAGTCTGGGTGACCAGGAAGACATCTGTTGCAGAGGTGGAGTCACCACTGAGAACCTCTAGTGGAGCCATGGGAGTGGTACCACCATGGAGACCCCAAACTTGTAGAGCTGCCAGAGAGGAACACCAGCTTGAGAGAGCTAAAGAATGGCCTGAGACCAGGAAAACCATCAAAGCAGGGCAGGGCTGACTCAGGACTTGGGGACCCATCCCACACACCAGTATGCAGAGATTTCTGAACATGGAGTCAAGGTATATGATTCACTAGCTTTGAGATTTAATGCCTGCCTTCTGGGTTTCAGGCATGTTTAGGACCTGTTATCACTTTCTTTTGGCCTATTTTTCTCCTTTGAACAGAAATATGTACTCTGTTTGTCCCACCATTGTATCCTGGAAGTAGATAACTTGTTTTGATTTCACAGATGGGACTTTGGACTTTTAACTTTTGAGGTGAAACAAATTAAGACTTGGGGATAAAATGAATGTATTTATCTGTGAGAAGGACATGATTTTGGGGGACCAGAGTTCTAATGGTATGGATTGAATTCTCCCCCCACCCCCAAAGTCATTGAAACTTAATCCTCACTATAACAGAGTTAAGAAGGTGTGAAATCCTATTACGGTAATTGAAAGGTGAGGCCTTTGGGAACTGATTAGATTGAGAGGACTGTGACATGGTGAATAGATCAATCCATTCATTGAGTAATATGTATGGTTCTGATGGCTTTAAAAGGAGAGCCAATGAGGAGTTAGCTCTCTCTCACTCATGCCATCCACTATGTGACACCCTGTGTTACTGTTAGAGTCACCACCTACCAAGAAGGCTCTCATCAGATATGTTCCCTAGACTTTGGGATTCCCAGCTTCCAAAACTATAAGAAATAAATTTTGTTTTCTTATACATTAAAAAAAAAGAATAAGAAGTTCCTCCTTCCACAAATCCCTCTAGCATGAACAGAATGCAGCCAAGTTCTTTGCAATTCTATAGCCAGGGTGACTTTTGCTCCAGTTTCCAATAAACTCTTAAAAGAGGTGGCTTTATTTTTTTTTTTGATAAATATCACCACAAAGTGTCAAGATTCACAAAATCAGGAAAATATGCCCCAACCAAACAAAATAAATATCCAGAAATAGATTGTTTAATTAGCTCAGGAATATAATGAAAATAAGGCATGATCAAAAAGAGTTTTAAAAAATAATGGTTAAAACCTTTCTAAATTTAGGAAAGGAATTGAGCACACATATTTAAGAAGTCCAAAGAACTCCAAGACTCCAAATAAGGTAAACCCAAAGAAGTTCACATTAAAATCAAAGTGTCAAAAGTGAGTGACAAAGAGAATTTTGAAAGCAGCAAAGGAAAAGTGGCTTGACAGTTACAAGGGAATCTTCATAAGACTATCAGTAGATTTCTCAGCAAAATTTTGCAGGTCAGAAAGAAGTGAAGTGATATATTCAAATTAGTGAAAGAAAAAACCAATGTCAACCAAGAATACTATGTCCAGCAGAATTGTCCCTCAAAATGGACTAGAAATAAACACTTTTCCTGATAAACAAAAGCTGAGGTATTTCATCAATACTAAACCTACCTTATAAGAGATGCTAAAGGCAATTTTTCAAGTAGAAATAAAATAATACTAAATGACAACACAAAAGCATAGAAAAGTATAAAGCTTCTGATATAGGTAAATAAAGGTAAAAATATAGAAGAATGCAGAATACTGTAACACTGTAATTTAGCATATAAATCACTGTTCCAGTATAGAAGTTAAAAGGCAAAAGTCTATAAAAAACTATAACTATAAAACATATTAATACATAAACAATATAAAAAGATAAAATTTGTGATATCAATAATATAAAATGAGGGGGAGTAAAAGTATAGAGTTTTTGTATGAGATTGAAGTTAAGTTATTGTCAGATTAAAATAGAATTTTATAAGTATAAGATGTTTCACGAAAACCCTAACTCTATGGTAATCACAAAGAAAATGTCTATAGAAGATATATATACAAAAGAAAAAGAGACAGAAATCAAAACACAAAACTACTAAAAAAATCAACAAAACACAAAAAAAGAAAGCAAGAGTTGAAAGAGAGTCAAAAAGCTGCAAAAAAGACAGGAAATAATTAGGAAAATTTCAATGGCAAGTCTTTCCCTATTAATAATTAATTCAAATGTAAATAGATTAGACTTTTCATTGAAAAGACAAAGGGAGGTGAAATAAGATAAAAAACAAGACCCTACTATACACTGTCAACAAAGGACTAATTTAGATTTCAACACACATGTAGGTTATGAATAAAAGGATGGAAAAAGATAGTCTATGCAAATAGTAACTAAAATAGAGCAAGGGTGACAATATTTATATTGGAAAAAATAGACTTTAAATATAAAACTGTCAAAAGAAAAATAGAAACACATTACATAATGACAAAATTTTAAAAACTCCCCCAAAATATAATAACTATAAATACAATATTAGAATTGTCAAATATATGAAATCAAAACTGAGAGAACTGAAGGAAGAAATAAATAGAAACACATTAACTGCAGGGAACTTCAACACTACAAATTAATACCAGAAACTAGAAATTAATAGTAGAAGGAAGATTAGAATAGTTACAAATATGTGAAAATTAAACAATACACTCTTGAAAAATCAATGGGTCAAAGAAGAAATCAAAAGGAAACTTAGAAACTATCCTGAGACAAACAAAAATGAAAACACAATATGCCAAACCTTGTGTTATACAAAAAAAGTAGTAGTAAAAAATTTTTCATACTGATAAACACCTATATCAAAAATGAATGATTTCAGGGCCGGCCTGGTTGCACACTGGATTGGTGCACTGCTTGGGAAGTGCGGCGGCGCTCCCGCCGAGGGTTCGGATCCCACATGCAGACCGGTTCCCGCTCACTGGCTGGGCGAGGCGCGGGGGCAACACCGAGGTTTGCAATCCCGTTGCCGGTCCCCGGTCTGGTACGGGGGCAACACTGAGGGTTGCGATCCATTGCCGGACACGGAAAAAGACAAAAAGACAAAAAAAAAAAAAAAAAGAATGATTTCAAACAAACAACCTAACTCCAGGAACTAAGAAAAAAGAACATGCCAAGCACAAAGTTAGCAGATGAAGGGACTAATAAAAATAAGAGCAGAAATACATAAAATAGAAAATAGAAAAACAATTTAAAAAATAATAAAAATAAGAGTTGGTTTTTGAAAAGATCAACAAGTTATTAAACCTTTGGCTAAACTAAGAAAACAGAGAGAAAACTACAAAAAATAAAATCAGAAAAAAGAGTAGACAATACATCTGATGTCACAGACATAAAAAGGATGAGACAATTATGAAAACTTACATGCCAATAAATTTAATAACCTGAAGAAATGGATAATTTCCTAAAAATTTATAACCCACCAGGGCTGAATAATGAAGAAATAGGAAATGTGAATACATCTATAAGTAAGGTGATTTAATAAGAAAAAAAAATCATAAAAAAGAAAAGTTCAAGTCCAGATGGCTTATTTGATGAAACCTAACAAATATTACCAAGCAAGAAAAAAAAAATTAGAGGCTAATATCCTCAGTAACCATAAACTCAAAAACACTGAGCCAAATACCAACAAACCAAATTCAACAGCATTATTAAAAAGGTCATACACCATGACCAAGTGGGATTTATCCTTGGGATGTAAGGATGATTCAACATAAACATGGGCTGCCATTCCATTTATTTTTATCTTATTAAAATTTCTTTCACCAATGATATGTGGTTTTCAATGTGCAAGTCTTCCACCTTCTTGGTTAGGTTTCCTCCTAAGTAAAAGATGAGTATGCAGGATATGTAACTTCTACTCTGGATCCAGACACTTAAACACTATACCGTAGCTCATACACAAGGAAACATATATAAAAGATTTTAATGCAATGTAGCATGCAACTGCGAAAATTTCAAACCAACCCAAATGTTCAAAAATAGAATGTCAGATATATAAATTATATTCTACTCATATCTTAGAATATTGTGTAGTGTTTACATGAATAAATTAGATCCCACAAATAAACATGAATAAACTTCAAAAGTATAATATTGAGTGATAAAAGCACATTTTCACTCATGTAATTTTGTAATTGAAGCATGAAATATGGGTGGGAAGATTATTGGAATTAAGCATAGTGGTTATTCTGAAAACAAAAGATAAGATTTGGATGGCTGTGAGTTTTGATTGAATATTCAAAATTTTATTTAAAGAAAAATAGTTCAAAAGAAATGTATCAAAATCTGTATGAACAATGTTAAAATAGGGAACAAATAACTTACAATTATAACTGTACTTCTCTTTATATTTTACATTTTTATTTAAAAATTATAGTATTATAATGGTGATGGTTGGCCAGAGATTTTTAGATATAGAAACATTTAATCATTAAATTTTTTGGTTAAAATTAATATTACTAAAACTATATTTTCTCCAAATTTGTGGTATTCTGACCCAATGGTACTGCCAAACTATTATGGTTATAGTTGCAGAAAATGATGGCAGAAAAATTCAGCTTTAAAGGTGACATAGATCAGCATTCAGGACTCAAAAAGCTGCTGAAAATTTAATGGAAATTTGTCACTTAGACAACTGGCAAGGTAGATCCAAATTCTAAGCATAAACTCTGCCCCAACCCTGGCTGACAGCTAACATATACACACATGAAGTGAGATTTCCAGGGCGCCGGCAAGAAAAGAGGATAGGGATGACAGAAATCTACTCTTGAAAAATAGTGCTACACAGAGCCAGTTTGCTAAGTTAATTATCTTAGTCTTCATAAAGGAGATGGCAGAATAAAAAATGCACTTGAAAATAAATCAGTAAAAGTAGTGCAGAAAGCCCCCACAAAACAGAGAAAAATTAAAGAGAAATAATCAGAGCCTCAGAAGTTTGTTGGATGATATCAAGGGGCACAATATCTTTGTAATGGGGAACTCAGAGGGAGAAAAGAGAAATGGGCAGAATATGTATTTGATAAAACAATACCCATCAACTTCCCACATTTGATGGAAAACATTAAACTTAGGATCCAAAAATTCTATATTCTTTATGATTACCTTAAAGAAGACACAAAAAGGTGGAAAGATATTCCACACTATTGGATTGGAAGAATCAACACTATGTAAATGTCCATACTACACAAAGTGATCTATAGATTCAATGCAATCGCCATCAAAATACCAAAGACATTCTTCACAGAAATATAAACAATAATTTTAACATTCATGTGTAACAGCAAAAGACCCCAAAAAGCCATAGCAATCTTGAGCAAAAATAAATAAATAAATGAAGCCAGAGTCATAATACTACCTGACTTCAAATTATACTACAATGCTATAGTAACCCAAACAACATGGTACTGGCATAAAAATAGACACTTGGACAATTGGAACAGAATAGAGAACCCAGAAGTGAGGCCAAATACTTACAGCCAACTGATCTTTAAAAAAGACAACAAGAACATACATTGAGGAAAAGACTGCCTCTTCAATAAATAGTGGTGTGAAAATTGGACATCTATATGCAGAAGAATATATACCATATACCAAAATCAACTCAAAATGCATTAAAGACTTAAGTATAAGACCTAAAACTATAAAACTACTAAAGAAACTACTAAAGAAAATCATACAGGAAACACTTCAAGAAGTAGGACTGGGCAAAGACATTATGAATAAGACTCCAAAAGGACAAACAACAAAAGAAAAACATAAATAAATGAGATTATATCAACATAAAAAGCTTCTGCACAGCAAAGGAAACAATCAACAGAAGGAAAAGACAACTCACAGAATGGGAGAAAATATTCACAAACTACATATCTGACAAGTGATTAATACCCAAAATATACAACAAACTTAAACAGCTACACAGTAAAAAGCAAATAATCCAACAGATAATTTTTGAAGGAAGACATACATATGGTGAACATGTACTGGAAAAAATGCTTAACATCACTAATCATCAGGGAAATGAAAATTAAAACCACGTCGAGATATCACCTCACTCCAGATAGACTGGGTATAATCAAAAAGACAGAATAATAAAGCTGGTGAGGATGTAGAGAAGGAGGAAATCTCTTGCACTGTTGGTGAGACTGTAAATTAGAACAGACACTATGGAAAACAGTATGGGGATTTCTCAAACAAGTATAGATAGATCTGACATATGATCCAGCAATTCCACTTCTGGGAATATACCCAAAGGATTGGAAATCATCATGTTGAAAGAGTACATGCACTCCCAATGTTCACTGGAACTGTGTTTACAATAACCAAGATATGGAACCAACCTAAATGTCCATCAATGGACGACTAGATAAGGAAAATGTGGTATATATACATCATGGAATACTACTCTGCTGTAAAAAGAAAAAAAAAAAAAAGAATGCAATTCTGCCATTCATAGCAACATGGATGAACTCAGAGAAAATTATGTTAAGTGAAATAAGCCAGGCACAGAAAGAGAAATACTGCATGTCCTCACTCATGAAGGGGAACTAAGAAAGAAGAAAGGAGAGAAAGACTACAGTGGTGTGTTGGACTTGCAGATGGAGAGAGCAGACCTAGAGTTGCAGGTGGGGGGGGGGTACAGGGCCTTTGGGGAGATGTTTATATTCCAGCATGCTCACCACCTCAAATTGTAGGTATTCCAACATGAGGTAGTGGGCTGATAGTATTGATCTGCTCACCACATCTTAGGCACAGGTGCTGACGGTCAGCTCTGTGCCCATGAATATGTATAATCAATAAAAAAAAATTCTAAAACATGTTAACTAATGAACAAGACAAAAAGAGCAATCATGGCGATGACTATGCTAATTTGCTTGACTGTAGTGGTCAAAACATCGTATTGTACACTTTACATGTAAAGAATAAACAAATGAATAAATGAGTAATCAGAATCAGAATTTATCTGATGAAGAGGTGGATTGCAAAAGGACATGAAGATTCTTTGGAGAGTGATAGAAATTTTCTTGATTGTGGTGGTTGTTTCACAGCCACACAAAACCTATTGATTTTTACATTTTAAATGTGTACATCATATTCCATATAAAATATACTTCAATAAGTTGCAAAAAATAAAATTGAATGATTTGCAAAAGCTAAAGTCATTTATATGCAATAGTTACTTAAAGAGGCAAATAAAATTTCCAATTTTACAAATAACTGAGTAAATTCTATTACATAAAATAATCTTGTTTTTTCTCCTAACAAATTGTCAAAAATTTAAAAAAATAATATTTGGCGAAGCCTGATAAATAAATGCTACAATATAATTCTATTTAGATAGTAAATTAGCATAATATTCTTCTTCACTACTTAAGTAGAAAGTGTAAGCATAGATATATACAAAGTTATTCACTCTACATTTTAAAGCCATCTTAGTTCCAAGGCAGTGGCTTTAATCTGCAATAACCTGATTTTTCCCCAGTTTGGCTGATCTATACCTGTACAATGCTTAAAACTATTGATGAACATTCAGAATGAAAAGCAGATAATCTAGAAAAATGAGAAAACTGGGGCAAAACCTTCAGAAATCAAGCCAGCAATAAGAAAATTAATAATAGCTCTGTAGCTCCATTTATTGGTTCCATTGTTAATGCAAAGGATGCCCCATTCCAACCAGTGCATCAGCAATGACACATATTGATTTAATTTATGCTCTCACAGAAAATTAACATCAGTGTAAAAGTGTTTTTAAATATCTAGAAATACTAATTATCAATCTCAATTTTATATTTATCAATTAGCATTTATTGAACAGAGCTGTGCAACTATTAGACTGTATGCATCCACTCACAGTTGTAACATTTACTGAGTTTCTATCACTTTGTGTGCCAGGTATTAAAGATGCAGAGAGAAAACAGAAGACCTCTGCCCTAAAAGAGTATATCATCTATTAAGAGTGTTTATGTTTGAAAAAATGAGATAAAATAAGAATTTTATATATATATTAATATATATATAATTTTTTATATATATATATACCACCAGAAAATGTATATATATGTATATGATATTTACCACCAGAAAACTCTGGGAGCAAAACAGACATATCATGAATGGCAAAAGGAAGGGAATTTTATAAATCTTATAAAAAGATGGCTTTTGAGTTGGCTCTTGAAGAAAAAGACTAAACAAAACATTTCCCAGTGGGAAAAGAAAGAACATATTCAAAATATAGATACAAGAAAGATAATGATATTTTTAGGACTGATAAATTACTTATATACACAAATACTTTTGCAGTTGCATGAGTCAGGATTAGCAGTAGGTTGCTTGCTAAGAGATATTTTGCTGCATATTTGCATAAATAATGATCCTGTAAATGATTTATTCTGTTTCCTTTCCCTATGGTAATTGGAGTCAATACATAATGAAGAATTTTTAATGGCCATTTCAAGCCTTGCAGATGGAAGAAATTAAACTCAAAACAAGAACATGTTTAGTTTCATAGTTTCATTGTCTGACTTAATCTTGAATTACAGGGGCTATCATGACTGCATTGGCAACTGAAGTAATAGATAAGTGTGATTAATGACTAATCATTTAATTTGATTTTCCTTTTTGTGGTTTCTAGTTAATTGTTTTTCTAAGTGGTCACAAGTGCATTAAGCTTTATTTTTGTAGCTATTTTTTATAAGAAGTAGAATACAGAAGGATAGCAAAGTTTTCCATTAAAATTCTATATGCATGTGCGGATTTGTGCAGAACATTGTTGACAACCTTGCTACGAATGTCTATCCTGAGGGTATATTTTGCCTGAAAAAGAACTTTAAGTAAGTTAAGCTATAAATATACCAATGAAGCAAGACAGAGTTCAAGTATTGCTTGAATGCAGAACGCTTCATCAATAAAGCAATTGATTAGTAAATGACAGTTCTTGTCTTTCTCCTTGATTCTTGACAGGCATTCTGACGGCTTTTAGAATAACAAAAGAACAGATATACTTTATATTTCTGTCATTAGATCAGGAGGAAATAGCAATTTAAATAAGACACTGTAAATATGGAAACTCCATTCACAACCATGAGTGAGGAGATTTAAAGAACCCCAGAGATTATCTAGTCAAATCTCCTTATTTTACTGATGAGAAAAGTAAAGCTCAAGCCTTTAAGTGGTTTCAACTGGGTAAAATCATCCTGGACTTCTAGTCCAGTGCTGTTTCAATTACATCAATCTGCTTTCATATTTGGTTATAAAATACCTTTCATAATTTAAAATAAGCACCATAGAAAAATGCACATTCTAATTTGAAATATAGTGTAACCACACAGAAGTACTACAACAGTGTCCTTAGAGCCATGACATTAAATCATCTAATAAGAATAAACCAATTTTTATCCATCAGTCATCACTGCCTTTGAATGAGATCAAAGTTCCACTTTACAATAACAAATAATTCTTAAGTTTATCTTAAGATATATTATTATATAGCACTTACGTGTATTAGACAGATACTGACTAGTATGATCCCTATTTTTAAATAAGGAAAGCAAGGCAGATAGGTAAAATAAGTTGCCCAACATCACATATATTGGAAATAATAAAACCAGGATTAGAACTAATGTAGTGCTCTTAATCACTACTCTTGGGCAATCGAGTCTCTGCAAAAGCCTTCCTAAGCCTTTCGACATGGACCTCTATCCGGTATGGCTGTCTGAGCCCACCCCATTCCTTCCTTTTCTCCCACAGCTTTGGTTCCAGACTGTACGGTAATTACACCAGGTGATTCCTCTATGATCAACCCCCTGCCCAGACCTTTTCGGTGACTTAGAAAGCTTAAGAATAGAATCAATTCTTGAATATCTATTTCTCCCTTGTATTTCTGCTTATTAGAACAGCAAAGTAGATAGAATCATGATACTTGGTTTCAATTCCTGGCTTTCTCACCATGTCTTTAAATATATTACTCTATGCCCCTCTGCTTCTCTGTCTATAATGTGTGTGAGAATGGGTAGTGATCTTATATAGGATATGGTAATGGCTCATAAAAAAAATTACTAGTCCCTTAAAAGAAAATACAGGAATAAATAATAGTGACTTTGAACTAGGCACTGGTTTCTCAGATACCTTACCAAAAGCACAAATAAGAAAAAGAAGACTGATAATTTATACTTCATCAAAAGTAAAAGCTTTGTGCTTTGAAGGATATCATCAAAAAATGAAAAAAAAAAACCAACAGGAAATAAGAAAACATTTTCATATCATGTATTTGGAAAGGAACTTGTTTCTAAAAATCCATAAGGAAATCTTACAACTCAATAATGAGAAAAATAACCCAATTAAAAATAGGCAAAAGATCCAAATAGACATTTTTCCAAAAAGATACATGAATAGCCAAAAGCCACATGAAAGGATATTCAACATCATTAGTCATTAGGGAAATGCAGATCAATACCACGATGAAGAACCACTTCACACCTACTATAATGGTGATGATAAAAAAGACACACAGAAAGGAACATTGGTGAGGATGAAGAAATTAGAACCCTCATATAGTGCAGAAGGAAATAAAAAGTGGTACAACCACTTTGGAAAACAGTGTGGGAATTTCACACAATGTTAAACAGAGAATTATCACATGACTCAGTAATTCCTCTTCTAATAATTTCTAAGAGAAATTAAAAGATATGTTGACATTAAAAATTCCCTACAAATGTTTACAATAGTATCATTCATAATAGCCCAAAAGTACAAACAACACAAATGTACATTAACTGATGAATGGGTAAGCAAAATGTGGTATAACTATGCTGTAGTGGTTAATTTATGTGACAACTTGGCTAGGCTCTGGTGCCCACCTGCTTGGTCAAATACTACTCTAGATGTGGCTATGAAAAGTGTTTTGTAGATGTGGTTAATATTTATGATCCGTTGACTTGAAGTAAAGCAGATTGCTCTACGTAATTTGGGTAGGATTCATCCAATCAATTGAAGGCCTTAATTACAAAAACAGAGGTAGAATCCCAGAGAAGAAGAAATTCTGCCTCAAGATGTAACATTGAAATCCTGAGTTTCCAGCCTACTGGCCTGCCCTATGGATTTAAATTTGCCAGCTGTATTTGTTCATTTCCTGTTGCTGATAACAGAATACCTGGAACTGGGTAATTTATAAAGAAACAAAATTTATTTCTTCCAGTTTAGGATGCTAGGAAGCCCAATGTCCAGGGAGCACATCTGGTGAGGGCCTTCTACTGGGTAGCAGCACTATACAGGGTCCCATAGGCAGGCAATGATGCAGGCAATCACATGACAAGAACAGCAGAAAGCTCTCCAAGGTGCTCACTTGCTCTTTTAAAAAAGCTACAGAGTCACTCCCTGATAACCCATTAATCATTAACCCATTAATCTAAGAATGGATTAATCCATTCATGAGAGCATAGTCTCCAACATCCAATCACCTTCTAAAGTCCCCACCTTTCAAATACCATAATCAGATTTTCCACCCTCTTAAAATTGCTACAATAGAGATCAAGTTTCCAATACACGAACCTTTTGGGGGACACATTCACACCATAGCATTTCAGACCTCACAATAAAGGAGCCAATTCCTTAAATAAATTTATCTCACTCTTTCTAAGTACATATTGATATAGATGAAAGATATAGACATCCTGTTGGTTGTTTCTCTTAAGAACTCCAACGATACACATACAATACAGTATTATTTGATAATATAAAGAAATGAAGTACTGATAAACATTACAACATGGATGCAGTTTGAAAACATTACACTAAGTGAAAAGTAGCCAGTCATTAAAGATCACATGTTGTACAATATTTAAGATGATATTTAAAAATGGAAAAGCTAATGAGATAGGAGGTGCTCAGTTTCCATGAGCTCAGATTACAGGACACACCTCTGAGTTCCAAGCCACTCCCCAAGGCCTCAGGTCCCTCCTTTAAAAGGCCCTCCCCTAGAATAAAATTACTGTTTCTAGTTAGACCTATTTTTGGCACCAACATGAAGAAATTGAGACCTCAGGGGGCTGGCTTATGCAAATTCAGTGGCTAGACATGCTCAGTAGAGAAGGGTTATATAACCCTGGTAGCCAAGCATGCTTAGTGGAAGGGAGTCTATCCCTTGAATGACCTTCCACTACTGGTGCTAAAGAGCACAGAATGTTCTTGAATATATCTGGTACACGTGATAGGATTTGACCAATGAACATGCTCTGAAATGGGATCAACTAAGCATGTGCAAGACTGTGTTACATAACTGGGAACTACCTCCTTAACTGAATATTCATTAGATAGAGAAACTATAAAAGCTGAATCCCAGCAGAAGGCTGGGTTGTTTGTTGCTCACTTTCCTTAGGCCAGCCTGTACTTTGTTGGCTGAGGTGTGATGCTTTCATTTTGTATCAAACTTACTTTTAACTGGTGGCTGCTCATTCCCTTGAGCCATCCTTCACTCTGTGCTGAACTTTATGTAGGCATTTATAACTTTTGTACTGAACTTGGTGTGGGTCCTGCCCAGTCTCTGGAGCTATGACGCACTCTTTCTGTGAACCTGTGTTTCTTATCTGTTATATTAAACCTGTTCTCATTTTCTACTGTGCCTAAAACATAAAATCAAAAAAGATGGTGGACTTAGGAGTTAACATAATTATCTCATGTAAACAGTAAAAATACACTAATTGAAAAACAGAAATTGGCAGTATGAATAAAAAATCATAAAGCAAATATATGCCATATATATCAAACTCACTTCAAACTATGACACAGGTAGGCTGAATGTAAAAGAATGAGAAAAATATGATATACAAACATTAATTTTGAAAAAGGAGGGTGGCTATATTAGAATCTGATAAAGTGGATATCAGATCAAAGAAAATTACTGGAGACCAAGAGAGATATATTACAACAGTAATATAGGAAGACATAAAGATCTTAAATGTCCACACAACAAACAACAGAGTCTCAATACATGAAGCAACAGAGTCTCAGTATGTGAAGAAAAAAATAAATAAAGGAGCTGAAAGGAGAAATAAACAAATGCACAACTGTAGTTGTGAACTTTAAAAGTTGTCTGTCAGTATCTGGTAGAATTATGAGGATACTTCACGAAGCTTATAGAAAGTTTTGTATAATATTTTAATTCCATTTTAGCACAGACTTTTTGAAGTATCCTTGTACTACACAGAAAATCAGCAATTATACAGAAGATCTGCATAACATAATCAACCAACACTATATGATGGACATGCATGAAACATTTTACTCAACAACAGCAGGATACATATTTTTTTCAAGGATCCAGAGAATATCTGCCAAGATAGACTATATCATGGGCCATAAAAAACTTTTAAAAAATATAAAATAATTGAAATTATAAAATGTGTTCTTTGACCATAAAGCAATCAAACTAGAAATCAATACCATAAAGATAACAAAAAAAATCTCTAAACATATGGTAGTCAAGCAAGACACTTTCAAATAATGTAAGGGTCAATGAGGAAAACTAAATTAAAAACTATTACAAAAGTGAATGAAAATAAAAATACAACATATCAAAATTTATGGGAAATGTATATATTGCTATAAATTCTTCATTAAAACTGAGGAAGCATGTCAAATCAATAATTTATTTCCAACCTCAAGAGACTGAAAAAAAGAAAAAAAATTCACTCAAATCTAGGAGAAGGAAGAAAATCATGAAGTGCGGAAAACAGTAAAATTAAAAATTAAAAAATGTATAATCAATGAAACAAAAAGCTAGTCTTTAAAAAAAATCAATAGCATAATAAATCTTCTGCAATACTGACAAAAATAAAAGGAGGGAAGACACAAATCAGCATTATCTAGAATAAAATAGGGATATATCACTATAGATTCTGCAGGCATTAAAAAGATAAGAGGACACTATGAAAAAATGTGTACTCATAAACAAACTTAGAATCAACGGGCATACATCTGAAAAGCCATAAAGAATCAAAATGCAACCGAGATGAAACAGGTATGACTAGCCCGCCCTGTAGCCATTAAAGAAATTGAATTTATAATTGTGATTCTGGAAAAAAGAAATCTCTAGGCCCAGATAATTTCACTGGAAAATTGTACCAAACACTTAAAGAAGAATGAGCAGCAGTTTTACACAATTTATTCCAGAAATGGAAGAGTAAAGAACATTTCATAACTCATTTGATGAAGCCATTGTAACTCTGATGCAAAGGCAATATAAAAAAAAGAAAGCTACAGACTTAGAGCTCTCATAAGTTTACATGCAAAAATTCTCAATAAAACATTAGCAATATGAGTCCAACGATGTATAAAAAAATACGCATCATGATCAAGAAATATGCATTATGATCAAGTGGAATTTATCCCAGGTATGCAAAATTGTTTCGATGCTTACAAATTAAATCAATTTAATTCACCATATTGGCATGCTTAAGTAAAAAAAAAAAAATAATAATCATATGGATTGATAAATTGATGCAGAAAAGAAACATTTGACAAAATCCAATACCTATTCACTTACCAAGTTGAGAATAGAAGAAATTGAGAAAAAAAGAAATACAGTAAAATTACTTCAATTTGATAAAGACCATCTATAAAAATCTACATCAAACATCATACTTAATTATGAAAAACTGAATGGTTTCACCATCAGATTCAGAGAAAAAAAGGTAAGGATGTCTGTTCTTACCACTCTTATTCAACATTATGGTGGAAAATCCAACCACTGTAATTATGCAAGGAAAAAAAAAAAATCAAGGCAATGTGGCATTGACACAGACACATAGACAAATGGAACAGAATACAGAGGCCAGAAATAGACTAGCACAAATACATCCAACTGATCTTTTGACCAAGGTGCAAAAGCAATTCAATGGAGGAAAAAAAAAATTATTTTCAGCAAATGATATTAGAACAATTAGACATCCAAAGGAGATAAAAAATAACTTTGACCTAAACCTCATACCTTTTATATAAATTAACCAAAAAAGGACTACAGATCCCAATGTAAGAGCTAAAATTATAAATCTTGAAGAAAGCATAAGAAAGGAAAATTTCTGGGAGTCAGGGTTAGGCAAAGAATTCTTAGATTTGGCACTAAAAGCACAGTCCATAAAAGGAAAAATTTATAACTTGGGTATCATCAAAATTAAAAATCTTTGACTCTGCAAAAGTCTATATGAAAAAGATTAAAAGACAAGGTACAAATGGGAAGAAAGTATTTTCAAACAACATATCTAACACAGAACTATTTTGTAGAATATGTAAAGAATTCCCAAATAAATAGCAAAAAATAAACAGTTCAATTAGAAAATGGATAAAAGACATTAACAGAGATTTCACTCCACAAAATATACTAATGGCAAGTAAGCATTTAAAACAGGTTCAATATCATTAGCCTTGAGGAAAATGCATATAAAAACACAATAAAATAGCACTACATAGCTATCAGAATGGGTAAAATAAAAAGTAGTGACAACACCAAATTCTGACAAACATGTGGAAAAACTGGATATTCATACACTGCAGAAGGGAATGTAAGATGGTACAGCCACTCTGGAAAAACTGTTTGATAATTTTTTTTTTTAAACTAAACATGTAACAATTATATGACCAACCAGTTATACCTTTGGATATTTACCCCAGAGTACTGAAATCTTAAGATTAAAAAAAAAAAAATTCAAATGTTTATAGTGCTTTATTTGTAATAGTCAAACCTTGAAATAACCCAGATGTCCTTTAACAGGTAATGGCTAAACTAACCGTGGCATATACACATCATGGAATACTACTCTGCAACGAAACCTAATGAACTACTGATGCATGTGACAGCTTTTTTGAATCTCCAGAAAATCATTGTGAGTTAAAAAGAGATTATCCAAAAGGTTATGTACTTTATGATTTATTCATATAACCTTTTGAATTGGATAGTATATTAGTAGCTTCCAGGGTTTAGAATATGGAAGGGAGGGGAAGAGGAAGGTTATTGCTGTGATTGTAAAAGAATAACAGGAGGGATCCTTGTGGTAGTCATAGAGTTGCTCAGATTCTTGACTCTGTTAGTGGATACAAAAACCTACGAAGGTAACACAGTTGGATAGAATTAAACAGACACAACATGTATACATAAGCATGTGTGCACAAGTCAAACCGGAGAAATCTGAATAAAATCATTGGATTGGGCCAATGCTACTATCTTAGTTTTAGTAAAGTATAATCCTGCAAAATGTTACCATTGTGAGAAAGTTGATAAAATGTACAGGGAATTTTTGTGTATTATTTCTGATAACTGTATAACAATCTGCAAATATTTCAATAAACATTTCAGTTTTAAAAAGGAATAAAATACAGCTTCAACATAAATGAACCTTAAAAACTTTATGCTAGAAGTCACTTACAAAAGAGACAGGAGATAAGTATTTGCCTCGTGCTGGTGGAGGAAAGGAAGGGAAGTGATTGCAAATGGTTGTGGTTTCTTTCTGGGGTGATGAGAATGTCCTAAAGTTAGAGTGTGGTCAATATACTAGAAATCACTGAACCGTGTCCTTCAAATTTTATGGTGTATTAATTATATCTCAGTAAAGCTGTTTTTTTTTTTAAAAAAAAGAAGAATCAGAGGGAATTTGATATCTGTGTCAAGCTTTTTTTGTTCCTTCTCTCAAACTTATAGCAGTTTTCCAAATATAGCAGAGTTTTGCTCCCATTTTAACTGGCTTTCCATATTTAAGCATGTGCCTTAACAACTTTCTGTTTTACTTGGTGAAAATACTGAACTGAATAAGCCTTTTTGGAGTGAATTTTGAAGCCAGCTGCTTGCTCAATGTATGAGGAATCGAAATGGCTTATATATCAACACACATCCATTCACAACTCCTCAACTGGCCCATGTTTTTAGCAGCCACTATAAGAGAAACTGCTGAGGCTGTGTTTTTTATTCTTGCCAACTTTCTCCTACATAGATCTTTCTTTGTCTGTTCTTTTATCAGTCTGACCCTAACTGTTGCATAGCTTCAGAAATTTCCAAACATTGTTTTTTCTGTTATGATTGTCTTCTGCTTTCCAAAATCAAACATTGTTTTCTTATGTATTAAGACACCCATGTGGAAATATTGAATAGGCAGGTTGATATATGAGGTCCAACCCTGATATGGGAGTTTTCATAATGTTGATGGTATTTAGATATAAGAGCACTTTCTCTGGTATACTCTACCTGTTAAGAGGTATGAAAAAAAAGGAGGAACATTTTAAAAAGTAGAGCAGTCACTGTGAGTTAAAGGAAAAGCAAATATATTTGTTGTCTTTGAATAAAGTTGTAGAAAGTTGTTTTGTTTTGTTTTCAGGAGAAGAAGTGATAATTGTGTCATATGCTGATAATAGGTAGGATGAAGTGAGGATTAGCATATGTATAACCTTCACATGGGGGTATGGTTGAGAAGGTGGTCAATACTTGTACAGTTAAATACGCTGTCTTAATTCCAGTCACCTGTTGTTCCATTCACAAACAGTTCTTTTGCAATCAGTGCAAATGTTAACACAGTAAAAAAGGCAAATATGAATTAATGCTTATTCCTATTTCTAAAAGAATTTAGACCTCACAACCATCTGAAAGAATCTAGACAACTCCAAGGGGTATATGGATCACAAATTAGAAATCATTTCCTTAGTGATATAGGATTCCATTTAAATAGTTGACTTTTACAACATAAGATTGCTTTTTATACTACTAAAAATTGAACTATAATAATTTCCTGTCCCTAAACTAAACTATAAGGACCAGTTTATTTTTTTCATTGTCAAAGGAATAATTATTTTCCAGGAGGTCATGTGATTATGGGTGTTAATATATGAAGATTTACTCGTTTATGTGTTTTTTAATGCATTCGAATTGAATATTTTGACATGGTTCTTTTTATTTTACTGAAAATTAATCAGGGTTTGTTCTATTATAAATAAATAAGGTATAGTAATAATTTTCAAATCAAAATTTATGTACTAAAATTTTAAAAGAAAAGAGAAAAAATTAAAATTTAAAAATTACTGAATTATTTTAAATAGTTTTCTAAAATATGCTGAGCATTTTGAGCAATGACAACCTGGTGTAATTTCAGTTTAAGATCAATGTTTTACTTCTTCAGAACTTAATGTTATAAACAAGAAATATAAAGTTGAAAATAATTTTCCCCTAGGTTTAACTTTGCTTCACATTGGAAGATAAACATTTCTTAAGCACTCAGGAAATAATGAATATCTTAAAGCATTAATCATCCTAATCTCTAGTTATGAATAATCCATCTGTAGATAAATCTAATGGGTTTATATGCACTTAAGGCAATTCTAATACAAAAATAATAATACATTGTAAGTTTTGGTATCAGTAATTTGTTTGACTGGTGTACTCCCAAACTGATTAGTTCAATCAGGAGTACCTTCTCTTTAAAAGTACAGTGAAGCAAAGGAACCCTCACACACTGTTGGTGGGACTGCAAAATGGTGCAGCCTTTATGGAAAATGGTTTGGAGGTTTCTCAAACAATTACAGATAGATCTTCCATATGACCCAGCTATTCCACTGCTGGGAATATACCGAGAGGAATGGAAATCATCATGTCGAAGGGATACCTGTACTCCTATGTTTATTGCAGCTCTATTAACAATAGCCAAGAGTTTGAGCCAACACAATTGTCCATCATCAGATGAGTGGATAGGGAAACTTGGTATATCTTCACAATGGAATTCTACTCTGCTATAAAAAAGAATGAAATACTATCATTTGCAGCAACATGGATGGACTTAGAAAAATCATATTAAGTGAAATAAATCAGGCACAGAAAGAGAAATACCACATGTTCTCACTTATTTGTGGGAGATAAAAATAAATAAATACACAAACAAATGGGGGGGTGGGGAAGAAGACACAACAATCACAATTCCTTGAACGTGTTCGGACAAGTGAACAGATATGATGTTGATGGGTGGGGGGGAGAGGGAGGGGGGGAGGGCGATTCAGTAAAGGGTCACATTCTATATTGATAAAATAAAAAAAAAATTTTAAAAGTACAGTGAAGCAATGTCCAGCTAGAAAAATAACTGTTGCTTATTGGGAACATGAAGTAGCTAAAGAGCCAAAGGATGCTTTTAGGTGGAGATGAAAGTCACATAGTGTGTGAATTAAAAAGAACAAATTCATTTATCTTTGTCTTTTTACACCTGGACAGAATACTAAGAGCCATCTGTCAAAACTGCATGCGATGCAATAAAGGGCATTTTGTTTATCTGTGAATAAATTAAATGGACTTGGATAGGATTTTAATGGAAATATGCACAGTTGAGATTTCGAAACAATCAAGCTTGGCATTTCCTTCAACAATCATTTGATGGGTCTCTTTAGGGGGCAAAACTCAAGGAGAATTATCCTTTCCTCTATTTCTTCTTGCAATGTGGCCATTCAAACAGTTTTTTCCTCTTTCATATTTGACACATTCTGGATCAGTAGAAAATTAGAAAAGAGTTCCAACTAATCTCCACCATTAAAGCTTTGCCTTGGGATGGATAAATAAATGAGGTGAAACAGTATGATTTTATTTGGTATGCTAAGACTAGGTTTTGACCAAAATTGATGGAAATAGTGTATCTTTTTATAAATCATTTCAACAGGATTTTATACCAATTTTTGACACTTGTATTTTTTCTTTCAAAGAATAATGCACCAAATTGTGGGGAAAAAAGAGAGTCACATTTTTAAGAAACATTTCACAGTCTTTTTTTTTTTCTCTCTCTCCCTCCTTTTAAATTTTGATTAATAATAAAATGGAGGAATACAGAATAACAAACATTGAAATTACTAGAAAGATCAAAGGGAAAGTGAAATACAATTTATAAATACTATATTTGTCCTTAGAAATAGCGATATGTCTTAAAAATTAGAGTTTATGAATATCATGTTAGAGAGATTGATGTTAAAATGTCTAATTTCATGTAAGTGGCTGTGACTAAGTTGAAAATATTCACATAAATAAAATATTTCTGTGAAATATTCCTTTAAAATGAATGCATTAATGTTTATAATCATATAGATTTAAACCCTACAAAGAAACAGATCCCATAATAATATAATTTGTAGTAAGGACAACCACACAAAGCAGAACAGTTGAAGTTCATATTGGTGTTCTCATTGCAGTCTCTTTTCAACCAGTAAGATACAGAATTAAGACATCTCTTATCTCCTTGAAATGTAATAAAACATTAAAAAAAATTGTAAGGATCAGTATTTCCTGAATGGCAAAGAACCTTGGAAAATTCACTCCTCTATAAATGCAATTAGAACACTTGTGAAAATTATAAAAACCAGCTTTTTCTGTTAGAAAAGAACCAGAAGATTATGACTTATCTGAAGAGTATTTATTAAAGAAAAAATGGTTCAACCTTGGTAAGAACAGTGAGGGTTGTGGCATTCTAAATTGCCTTATTTCCATCTTTTTTCCCCCAATTTAGTGGTATTCTATACAACTTCAGCTTTGCAACGGTGGTAGTTGTGAAAAGTAGTACCCTACCTGTCATAAAGTGGGGGGTGGTGAGGAGCATACAGGTTTGGAGCTTCTTCAAAAAAACAAACCCTCCCCATAGCATTTTTACTACTTGACTTGCCTGGCAGCTCTCTGGAATAACAATATTCTTATGACTTGTTGTTATTTGATCTGACTCAGAGCTTGCTCAGTGAGAAAGGGCCCCATAACTTGCAGTTTTTTCAAAAACAAACAAGGGCAATTTTTTAACCTTGCAAATGCCTGAGACAGCAATACCAGTTGGGGTAAATAAGAGACTGGCTGAAAACAAGCAACAAAGAAGTATCTTACCGTGAAGATCTGAGAAGGAAATAACTGTAGGAGGCTTTAAAATGCTTCGACATATTCCTGAGCATCTAGGCATCCACATGCATGTGCAGAGCAGTGCACCTGCCCAGAAAAGAAAGACATGAGAAACCCTTAATCTTTCAACTCTGGCTTACATTGAGAACATGCGCTAGCACAAAATGAAGCTAATCTTGAGTTTTAAAGTGCCAAATTTGAAAGCATGCCTTACCAGAACTCCTTGGCAAACAGGCATTTTGGTTCAAGGCATTAAAGTAAATCTCTGCCCAATCATTAGATGATTAATAAACTAACAAATGAAGCAGAGACTTTAGTGGCTACTGAGAATAAGGGATACAAACTTATGGATTGAGTCCATGAGAACCACAAAACCAACAAACAGAAGTAATAACAACTGCAACAAAAACAACAAAAAGTGGTCACAACAACAAAACTTGGAGGAGGGGAGAGGAATGTGATTTGCAAAGTTGCCACACTTTCTTATTAAAAATATTGAGTTTTTAACAACAACAATAACAAAAATGGAAGCATGCAAAGAATCAGAAAAACACAGCCCATGCATGGGCAGTGAGGGGTGGGGGGTGGGTGAGATCAGTGAATAAAAACTGTTCTAAAGGATCCCAAATGTTAGACCAACTAGATAAAGACATTGAATCAGCTATTATAAATACAGTTAAAGAACTAAAAGAAATCATGTCTAAAGAAAAGTATAAGAATGATATCTAATACCTAATTAGATGGAAAGGACAAATTTGGTTCAAATAAATAGAAATTATAGAAATGGTACCAATAAAAATTCTACAGTTAAAAAATACAACAACTAGAATGAAAATCTGTCTAGACAGGCTGAACAAATTTGAATTGGCAGAGGAAAGAATCAGTCAGCTTAAAGATAATTCATATATATTTAGGATTGCTCTGTCTTCTTGATGGATTGAGTCTTTATCGTGATATAATGCCCCTCTCTGTCTCAGGTAATTTTCTTTGCTCTGAAGTCTGTTTTATCTGATATATGCACAGTCACTCCTGCTTCCTTTTGGTCAATATTAGCATGATACATTATTATTATTATTATTATTATTATATAATTATTATTATTATTTAAATTATTATATTTGAAGTGAGTTTTTTATAAACTGCATACAGTTTTGCTTTATTTTTTATCTATCCTGCAAAACTCTTTCTTTTGATACATTTAAAGCATTTATATTTGATATACTAGTACTATATTGAGGTGTAAAGGCCTCATCTTATTTTCTGTTTTCTGTTTGTTTCCCTACTTTCCTGTTGCTGTTGTTTCTCAGGTTTTTTTCTCCTTTCCTGAGAGTTATGTGATATTTTTTTGTGTGTTTTTAGATTTCTAATTTGAATTATCTGTAGTGTTTTTGATAGTGTCTTTTTGTATAGTCCTTTTAGTGTTTCCTTTAAGCATTACATTATGTATATTTAACCTATACCTACTGATATCATTATTTTATTATACTTTCAAGTGAAGTACTGAAGCTTTGCCTCTTTTTATGTCACTTTACCATCCCCCATTTGTAATATAATTATCTTAAATACTTTCTCTACATACTTTAGAACATCTCAGAGTGTTATAATTTTTTGCTTCAACTGCCAAGCATACTTTAGAAAACTCAAGAGGAGAAGAAAAATTTATTGTACTTTCCTATATTTTTGGTGGCCCTGTTCTTTCTTCCTTTCTTCTCAATGTTCCAAGATTCCTTCTTTTGCTACTACCTTTCTCTTTAGAAAACTTGCTCTTTTTATTTTTTTATGATAACATACTATTTTACTTTTTCTTTAATGATGTCTTGATTTCTCCTTTATTCCTGAATATGACAGTTCTTTTTTTTTTCAGCACTTGAAAAATAATACTGTGAAACATTTTCCTGGCCTCCATGATTTCTGATAAGAAATTTAATGTAATTCAAATATTTTTACCTTATAGGTAAGGTATCTTTCTTGCTTGCTGCTTTCATATTTTTTCTTTGTCTTGACAATTTATAAATTTGACTATGATGTGTCTTGGTATAGTTTTTCTCCTTTGAGATTTACTAAGAGAGCTCAATCCTGTCTTTCCTTTTGTTCTGAATCCTAGCCTATCTTCCCATTTTTCTCCACCTTTCAGAGTCCTCTTATATTTATTTTGGATGTAGTGTCCAAGGTTTTAATGGTATTTAGTAGGAAGAATAGGGAAAATATGTCTAACTAATCTTCCTGTAACCAAATATCTTAATTAATCTTCCTATAACCAAATATCCTAATATGAGGGGGTCTTCAAAAAGTTCACATAAATTGCATATTGTATTTTTTTTTAAAAACTATGCATGAATTGCAAAAATCTTTTTGCACCCAAACAAACTCATACTAACTTGTTATAATATATCTGAACAGGGTCTAGTTTGAGGCACCAAGAAGAAGACAGTTTGAAATGTATTGTAGTGATGAATAAACTAACTATACTGATCTAAATACTACACAGTGTTGAAAATCAATGTCGCACCCCACATGTATGTAAAAAAAAAAAAGAAAGAAAGAAAAAAGCCCCTGCTGAGCAATATGAATTATGCTAAAATCAAAGTAAGAACAAATGTCAAGTTTACAGTGAAGCTTGGTTACAAAAATGGTAAAATCACTGATGCTTTACAAATGGTGGTTGGAGATGTCCCAAAGAAATCAGAAGTTTACAAGTGTCTAACTCGTTTTATAAAGGAACAAGATGAGTTGAAGATAAAGCCCACAGTGGCAGACCATCCACGTCAATTAGCAAGAAAAAATTAATCTTGTTTAGGCCCTAGTTGGAGAGGATGTGATTAACAGTAAAAACGATAGCCAACCCACAGACATCTCAATTGGTTCAGCTTACATAATTTTGACTGCAAAATTACAGTTGAGCAAACTTTCCACTTGATGGGTTCCAAAACGGTTGAGCCCAGATCAGCTGCAGACAAGAGCAGAGATTTCAATGGAAATTATAAATAAGTGAGATCAAGATCCTAATGCATTTCTTTGAATAATTCTAACAGGAGATGAAACATGGCTTTAGCAGTATGATCCTGAAGACAAAGCACAATCAAAGCAACAGCTATCAAGAGGGGAAAGCAAAACTGGATTCATCAAAAGTAAAGGTCATTGCAACAATTTGGGGGGATGCTCAAGGTATTTTCCTTGTTGATTTTTGGAAGGACAAAAAACAAAATCTGCTTCTCATGAGAGTTTTTGGAGAAGGTTGGTCAAACTTTAGCAGAAAAAATGCCCGGGAAATCTTCTCCAGAGTATCTTTCTCAGCCATAACAATGCTCCTGTTCATTTCTTTCATCAAATAAGGACAATTTTGCATGACTTTAGATGGGAAATCATCGGGCATCCACCTTTCAGTCCTGATTTATCTCCTTCTGACTTTTCTTTTTTTGTTTCCTAATCTTAAAAATCATTAAAGGCCACCCAGTTTTCTTCTATTAATAATCTGAAAAAGACTGCTAGGTCAGGTTAAATTCCCAAGACCCTCAGTTCTTTAGGAATGGACCAAATGGCTGGTATCACTGCTTAAAAAATGTCTTGAACTTGAGGGAATTTATGTTGAGAGACAAAGTTTAAACTTTTTATTTTTATCTTTTACTTCCATTTTTCCATGAACTTTGCAAAGACCCCTCATATTTTTAAAACGTTTTCCCAATTATTGTTAAAAGGTATGCTTCTAGAAGAGACAAATAAATCAAAAGTCAAATGTTATTCAGCATCTTTCAACTCAACTCATAATGTTACCCCATACATTCATATATATATTTTTAAGACCACACACAAACATAACTAAAACAGAACTTTTAAAATTAATGTGAATTATCCAAAGGATTCTTTCAATTTTTCTACCTGTCAAGCATCCTATTAGTCTTAACATATAGGCCAATATTAATTACAATGAACTAATTTCTTTCTCTTTGAAACCTCTTACTTATGTCTTTTACTTAGAGGTCATCCATATTGTTTATTGTTCGGTTTTCCCTCTGAAATAAAAACTCTGTATCATTGTGTGATAAAATTATGTGTGTCTATTTCCACATATCTTCACTGCATTAAGGACTATAAATAAATTATCTACAAATTTTCTTTATCTGACCCTCTATCATCCTGTCTCATGAAGCCCAGAAAGGTCCATTTACCTACTTTATCAAGAATTTTAAAGCCGTATCCCTAACCTGATGCACACTCAGGTTGCAACAATTGTCCTAATAATATCATGTACCAAATAACTGCTATGAATTTTCCCTAGGAGCCATCATATGTCTAATAAGCACTGCAAGAGAAACATGCATTTATTAACGTATTTACTCTTAAACAGCATAGTCTATTCTGTAATCACTAATGTGCACTATAATTGATTTTGCTACACTTAGAGAAAGCAGATATATTTCCTCAGGCAACAGCTTTTTCTGAAATTGTCCAGTATTGGGTAACATTTCTGATAAGTTATGCTTAAACACGTGCTCTAATAGATTAATGCTTCAGTAGCTAGTACTTTAGTGCAATTTGCATATACTTAGATAATTATTTCAGGGCCATGGCTTATTTATTTCATACCTCTAGTAATGCAGTTGTCTAAAAATATTATTATGCTATTTTGCTTATGTAGCAGTTGAAGCAAAACAAAACAAAACACTACTGTATATAAAATAGCTATTTTTAAGAAATTACAAATTACATTACTCCAAAATCTTCAAGTTCATTAATTTTATGTTGTGGGCATAGAAGAAGGAAGCATAGCTGAAAGAGATTGTCCAAGGACCTACGTTCATGACTTCTCAATAGCAAATTAAATAGTTACCTTTTGAGAGCTTTAAAGTATCTCTAAGACAAAAACAATGTAACTTTTGAGCAGACATCAAAGTTATCACTTTAGTGACTCACTCTTAAACAAAACACCCATTGTGCACTATTTAAAATCAATCTCAACAACAACAAAAAAAAAGGAAATGAGAAGAAAAAGGATTACTAACAAAATAAAAAACACCAAATTTGAAAATAGATAAATAAATAAACAAATAAATAAATAAATAGAATTAGTCTTAACCCTCCTACTTAAATCTTGAGTGATACTAAATTGCTCATGCAAAAATTTGCCTTTGTGCCAAGTAAAAATTGGGAAAAGGTGAAGAGTATAAATGATTTAGAGGTCTATAACAGAGAATGAACTACTGATCAGAATCAACAAAAAAGCCATATGAATGCTATGAACAAAGGGCTATATTCTGTAGTTCTCAAACAGAAGACTTGGTAGTCAGTGCAGACAAATTTGAGGATGATGTGTGATCATTTCTGTAATGGACCACAAAGATCATCATATATGTGCAGAATAGACATCAAATTGAAAGACAAAGATAAATAGTCCCAAAAAGTAAACTTGTAGGAAACATAAAATATTTATAAAAAGCTCTATTTAATATTCTCAGAAAATTCAAGGAGACATTACTTGTATAAAAGATAACCAACATCATGAAATAAGTAGGAAACATTCAGAGAGAAAAATAAATAAATAAATTGAAACTAAAACTAATGTTGATAATTCCTTTATGTTGAAATGCAAAAATAAATAAATAAATTGATAAAAAGATAGATACATAACCTAGAAAATTTTTTTCTAAACTTTTTTCTTCTAAGTGCTAATGTAGATCAAAACCCATAACAGACTATTGACTAAAGAAAAAATTAAGTCATTGCAGTAACTACAATGGTGTTTCTCAAAGTGCAATGTATGGGTCACTTACATCAGAAACAATGGGAATGTTTAATATATGAATACAATTTCCCAGATCCACACAAGACCTACAAAATTAGAATTTCTGTACATACAGAAAAGACAAACACATTCTAATGAATTTTTCTAGGTGATCTTAAGTTTTCTCAAGTTTCATAAATACTAGATTAAAACTATTTAAAAGATTTTTTCACCTGTAGATAACTTTCTGGTATTTTTAACACTTCTTTTAAACCTTTTTTGGATTTGAGAAGCACCTTAAAAAACTAGATAGTATCCTGCCACTGTAAGGAAGAGCTCCTTTATGCTCCCATATCTTCAAGCTACACCTAATCTCTATGGAAACATTTGTCATATTTGGACGATTTTTTAACCTTCTTTCATCACCAAATCCTAAAATTCAGGACCTTTATTTAATTGGGACTTGGCTTCAAGTATGGCCCACAGTGTGCTCATCATATGTTTTTTGAATTAAGAATCCAGAGGTGCAATGCCCAACACAGTAATCACTATGCACATATAGCTACTAAAAACATGAACTGTCCCTAGTCAGAACTTCCATAACATATAAAAAAAATAAAATGTCTCACTAGTATTTTTGCAGTAATTGTATATTGAAATGGGGTTGTCTATTGCTGGCAAACAATAAAAACACAAAATTATTTTAAAGTACTCATTTTAAATATTATTAGTAAACTTTTCCCATTCTCTCTAGATTACCTTTAAAAGGTATATTACAGTCTATTCCAAAAGTTGTAGATTATAAGTATTTGTTTTTATAATAAAAAAAAATCCTCATTAAGCATTAAGTCCCTTGAGTTTTAAGCAGCAGATTGCCACGAGGCACACGTGAAATGGCGAGGGCATGAGGAGCATCTAAATGCTTGACTTTGCATTCACTCTTTCTTGTTTCAGAAGTACAAACAACAAAAAGAGAATCAATTAAGGTTTTAATTAATTCCTGTTTCTAACTAAGCAAATTGTGACAGTGCTCCCTGCCTAATAGTTTATTTGTTTGATTGTATGTTAGTTTTCGAAAGTAGGTAAAATGAAGATGTATCGAGCCAGCATGCTCACATGAGAACATCAGTATTTTTAAAAATCATTTCCAGTATAAGGAGAAAGATATGGTTTATGCAGAGAAAGAATGTGTGGGAAAAATATAAATGTAATTGATTTGATCCATCACTATACATTTACAGTCATGTGTTGCTTAATGACGGGGATATGTTCTGAGAAATGCATTATTAGGAAATGTCTTTGTTGTACAAAAATGTGTTATGAAAGGGAACAGGAATGAATTTTACTATTGTCTACACTGTCCACTAGTTGCATGAGTGTGGACTCTAATTATGTTATTAAGACTCTCTGTGCCTCACTCTCCTCATCTGTTAAATGGGGATGAAAATAATACTACCCCCCCCAAATATGAAAATTAAATTACAGGTAGGGATTGTGCCTGGCACTCATCATGCACTTAGTGAGTGTTATCTGTTATTAATTACTATTTTGCTATGTGGGCTGACAATCTTTTAAAATGCAAAAATTCTAAAACAACAACACTTTCACCTGGGGAAAGACTTAATGTGTCAAATGCTTGGCTTTCTTTCTTAAATGTCTGAGCTACCTTTGGGAGGTCACCCCATGGGAACACTAGGCACTCCTCTTCAACAAATTTTGCAGTAGATTTGTTTACACCTATTTCACCACAAACATGTGAGCATACACTAGAACGTTAAGATGGCTATGACGTCACTAGTTGATAGAAAATTTTCACCTTCATTATAATCTTATGGGACCACGGTCATATATGCAAGTCCACCATTGACTGAAACATTGTTTTGTGGTGCATGACTGTATTTTGTACTTTTAGCACAGACATAGATATTGACTTTTTTATTAAGGAAATGTCAAATTTCATAAATTATAGGTGGAAAACACAGAAAATACTTTTCAATTTTAATGACATAATGCAAATTAAAAGTAATCTTTTGTTTTTCCTCCCTTTAGTTTTATCAATTATACTTAATTTATTTTACTATTATATAATTGCAATCAAAAAATTGTGAATACATATTAAGTCATATGGCATTTTTAAAAAATGTGTGCATAAACAAGCATGATTTTTGAATCTCTAAGACTCAGATTGGTATTGATAAGTTATCTACATGGCATTAATTGCCATCATTTATAGGAATAGAAAAAGTGGGTCTAATGGCAAAATCCCATACTTTTAACATCAGGCACCAATACCCAATTCCATTCATAGTCCTGTCCTTAATGGACAGGTATATATCACTAGATAACTGAATGAAATTTATGTTTCTTATTTAGCAATTGTACCATTTTTCAACTTAATACTAGAATAATTTTACTGTAGGTTCTAGTCTCCCTCTCCTTCTCTCAGTCTCTTTCTGTTTCACTTTTTTTTCCCCGCTGAAATCTGAGCTCTTCGTGTGCTTGTTTATTTTTAATCAATAAGTATAATGGACAATTCATTTTTTTTTCAAGTCAGATTAATGGGCTAAGAGAAATAGAGTTTAATCTCTGTTCTGGGTATAAATATTATTTATCTTCATTTATATTATTTTCTAATACATATTGTAAGGCAGGTGAAAAAGCAAGACAAAGCAACTCATGGTCAAGAGAAGAAAAGTCCAATAGAAGTAGACTAAGAAACAGTCAAGATGTAGACATTACCAAAAAGGACTTTAAAATAACTGTGATAAATTTGTTAAAGAATTAATGTGAAGAATGGAAAACATACAAAAATAATGAGTATTGTCAGTACAGTGATGAATTAGGTACAAATTCAGTCAATTAAAAATGCTAGAAATAAAAAAATCTCACATCTGAGGTGAATAATTAAATTTAAGGTCTTAAAAGTTTACTGTTCAAAGCCTAGCTAGTAAGATCAGTTGGTTAGAGCATGGTGCTGACAACACCAAGGTCCAAGGTTTGATCCCTGTATGACCCAAGCAAAAAAAAAAAAAAAAAAAACTCATTAACATGAAGACAGATTAATAGAAATTATCAAAAGTAAAGCAAAAAAAGAGAAAGACAGAGAAAGAAAAATAAAATAGAGAATCAGAGACTCACAGAATAATGCCAAATAGTCTATAATACTATGCATTAGGGAAGAGAAAGAAAGTGGAGCAGAAGAAATACTTGAAAATACTTGGATAAGTAATGGTTGAGAGTTTTAGAAAATTGATAACAGACATCAACCCAAAGATATAGATATTTTAGTGTGTCCAAGCTGGATTAAAAAAAAAGAATAGAAAACAAGAACAACAAAATACACTTAACACATTGTGGATGAATTGTTGAAATGAAAAATAAAATACCTTAAAAATAGCCAGAGAATAAAACAAACATTTTATACAGTGGGTAAATGATAAAAATGATAGCTGATTTCTCATAAAAAAACCAATGAAGGACAGAAAACAATGGAATATTATCTTTAATATGCTGAAGGAATAAAACTGACATCTTAGAATTGCTTTGGTTATAAAAGTAACTGTCAAAAATAAAGCACTCCTTACAGGGAAATTTTTAGAATTAAATGTTCCCATATAAAAAGCATAAAATGAAGCTCTTAGCTTCCACCATAGAATCTTCAATAATATTAATGTTAGATAAATTAAACCTAGGTAAGTAGAAGATATGATGAATGAAAATAATAAGGGGTAGGAAAAATACAAAAGGGAAAAGGTGATAAGTTGGTTCCCTGGAAAGATTAATGAAATTGATTATCTCCTAACAAAAGTAGTTAAGGATAAAAATCAGAGAAAACAAAAGTGACAGATATCAAGAAGAGAGGACATCACTACAAATAACACAGGCATTAAGTAGATGATAAGAAAATATTATAAAAAACACTGACAATAAGTTTGATAATTTTGATGAAATGGACAGATTTTTGGAGAAACACAACTCATCAAAACTGACACAAAAAGGAATATGTAATTTAAATAGCCTATTAAATGATTTAAATATTATTGTTAGAGAACTATTAGTAGTAGAAAATGTACTACTCACAAAGAAAACTCCAGCCTATATGGCCTTACTGGTATGTATAATCAAACATTTATGGAATAAATAGAAGCATTTTTATATATTTATATAAGTTGTTTTATCATACTGACATAAGCCTGATACTAAACTTGATAAAATATTATAAGAAAAACTTACAGATTAATCTCTCCTATTAGGATAGAGAGGAGAAATACTTAACAAAATATTACCACATTGAGTCCTGAAATACATAAATAGATAACATATTACAAACAAGTTGAATTAAAAGCTTATTTAACACTCAAGAATCAGTCAATATAATTTAGCATGTTAAATGAATAATGAAGCAAATTATATGACTATTTAAATAGTTCCAGGTAAAATAAAGAAAGATTCATCAAAGACTCTCATACTCTCGGTTAACTACAACTGCTGTGGAAGTCCAACAGTATGACAAAGCATTTAAGAAAAATCTACGGGTAACATCACAGTTAATAGTGAAATACTAAATGCTTTATGCCTAAGATTGAAAACAAGGCACAGAATTTTTTTCCAGATGCCAGATAATTGATTTGCAATTTATCGAGATTATTTACATTTAGGTATTTAATTCCTGATGACTGACTAGATTCTTTGCTATATATCTGAGTGTGTGTGAGAAGACCAATTTATTCTTTGTATCAAACGAATGGTGAGCTTAATTTTCTTACATATATTTTTTTCTGGTTAAATAAATAATTTTTCTCTTCTCTATAAGAAAACTATTTGTTCTATGCTCTTAAGTATAGGAAAACAATATCTAGTTTATTACTCAGTAAAATAGATGTCATTAACCTAATCCAGAACAAACTGGAGAATAGCAGAAAATGTTGATAAAAGGTTCCCATGTAATCTAAAGTTAAGATTCTCAATGCAGTATCTAATTTTTACTTTTCTAAGTCCTAGACCACAACACACATTACACTTATTTTACTAAATAATTGTATAAATGCAGCTTATGTTCAATATGTCAGATCAACATAACCCCAATCAAAGCCTTGTAACTGATCAGCCTAACATTAACACATTAGATAAGTCCGAATAATTAATTACAGGCTTTTTCAGCTCTATGATATGGTATAGTATTTATCTAGATCTTCCCCCCTCACTATGTCTGGGAGAATCATTCAACATTGTTAATAACTTTATTCCTGCTTTCCACAGTAGAGCACTGTAAGAAAAATAGCCCAGTTTAGAAGTAGCTGAATCATGAACCAATGGTGTGCCTCAGTGTGTCTGTATCTTTTTTACTTTTCTTTTTTCTGACCAGTAAGGGGATCGCAACCCTCAGCATGGTGTGATCTGCACCACGCTCAGCCAGTGAGTGCACCAGCCATCCCTATATAGGATCTGAACCCGCGGCCTTGGCGCTACCAGCGCCGCACTCTCCCAAGTGAGCCACAGGGCCGGCCCAGTGCATCTGTATCTTTGATTGGAAGGTTATATTTGAAATCACTGCTATTTCCATTTCCACAGCATACCTCTTCCAATTACAGGGAATTTTATTGATATCTTAGGTTTAGCTCTAGATGATGACTGCCTGTTTCTTTAAAGTACATTAAATATACTATGCAAGGTCCATGTCTTCCGAACTTCATTAACTTATTAAACTTATATTTATTGAACACTTTGTTTTGCTTAGAAATTCTGCATTGAACAAGATAAGTATAATTCTTGTTCCCAAGGAACTTATATTCTAGGATAGAAAAGATAGATAATAAACATGACCGTGTCATAAATATACTATCTAGAAAATAAAACAAGGTTGTTGATAGTAACCAGGCTATTACATTATATATTATGGTGAGATAAAGAGTAGGTTTAGGTGAAAACTTAGAAGTTACCCTTTTCCATGTTAAGTTTGAGATGTTACTTGCCATTTTAGTGGCAAACAACAGTTAATAGATTTGTAACTTGGACATACCAATTAAGCAGTTGGATACACGTTTGGAATTCATGGGAAAGTACTTGGCATAAAAAATTAGAAGTAGAAAGCACATAGATAGTATTTAATGTATTATACCTAGAAGAAAATATCAAGGAGAGAATATATAAAGAAAAGATTTTTCTACAGCCAAGCCTTAGTATGCCAAAATTTAGAGGTCTAGCGGAGAAAAAGTGTCAGACAAAGAAGTATAAAACATAGAAAGAGAATGAGTAGGGTGGTTCAAGTCAGGCCAAATTAAATAGATTCTGAAAATCTACTTAGCAAATTTTGTGTACTATAATAACAGAAAGACAAAAATTAAGTATTATTTATTTACATAGATAGTAGATAACACTACAAGAACTTCAAAGATTTAACATCTGTTTAAAACTAGAATATTTTCATTCCTAGAAAATATGACTCATAATTATTTTTCACACAGCTGACTTTCAGTTATTATTTTTTAGAATATTACTTTATCCAATAAAGTTTTTCTTGATAGAACTTTCTTGCTTTTGACTTTCTTGTGACTCTACATATAGGGGTCAACAAATGTCTCTCATTTTAACACTTATGCATATTCAAAATACTCATGCATATTCAAGTGCCCCAGATCTTTTTTGCTTACACTGAAGAATTTCTAAGGTGATGAAGATTGATCTTTCTTTTGTCACCTTCTTTGAATGTCACCTGATTTACATTATGTTTATATAAATCTTATCAGTTGTATAATAAACTTGAAAAGCAAGTTAATCACAGGTCAATTACGACAGGTTTTATGACTAAAATGGACAGCTACATTTTCCTTTTAAAATGCTGAGAAAGATACCAGATGGGATTTAGTACTGCATTATGATTTGTGATTGATTTTTAAGATACTCTGCTTTATTCTTTCAGAGGCCATCTTTTACTTTCTGTTATGTTGAATTTTCAAACTCAGGTCATAGAAGTTTTGGAGATGAAAGTTAATGCCCCCTCATAATCCAGTATTATGGCCATAGAGCCTGCATCTCTGTGTTTTTTTTTTTCCTGAAAACTTTTAATAAGCATTTCCTCAATATAAGTATATTTGCTTACTTTCCTGTTACTCTATGAGATCTGGTTTTACACTTCAGTATTTGCTAGGGAGATGCTATGAGCCAAATTGTGTCTCCCCTACCATTACCCCCAAATTCATATATTAAAGCCCTAACCCAAAATGTGACTGTATTTGGAAATAGTGCCTTTATAGAGGTAATTAAGGTTAAATGAAGTGGCGAGTGTGGGACACTAATCCCATAGGACTGGTGTTTTTATAAGAAGAGGAAAAGATGCTAGAGAGTCTTTCTTTCTCCGTTTGTGCACAGAAAAGAGGGCATGTGATCACAGCAAAGATGTGGCTGTCTGCAAACCAGGGAGAGAGCCCTTATCAAAAATAAAACCTGATGTCACCTTGATCTGGGACTTCTAGTTTCCAGAGCTGTGAGAAAAGAAATTTCTCTTCTTTAAACAACCCAGCCTAGAGTATTTTGCTATAGCAGCTGGAGCAGGCTAAGACATGAGAATACATGATGATCAGATGATTGGAGTCAAGTATGTCCAAGTTTAGGAGATGCAGATGATATTTATTTCAATACAAGGGGTCTTCAAAAAGTTCATGAAAAGATTTGTACTACCATTTAATTCTGTTTTTCCATGAACTTTTTGTTTGAAGAACCCTTGTTTTTTCCCCCACCAAATTCTCACTCATCTTCTAAATCAAGCTTTAAAACTCTATGGGATAAGGAAATTGTGGTATATATACACAGTGGAATATTACTCAGCCATGACAAAGAATGAAATTCTACCATTTGCAACAACATGGATGAGCCTGGAGAAAATTATCCTAATGAAACAACCCAGGTACAGAAAGAGATACTGCATGTTCTCACTCATAGCTGGGAGCTGAATCCATAAATAAACAAATGAACAGTAAAGAGAGATCAAGAGAAAGAAAGAAAGAAACAACAATCACAGTAATAGATTGAACTTTTAGAAAACTAGAAGTGGAAAAGGGGAGGAGAAGAGGAGAGGGTGGGGTGGCTAAAGAGGAATTGGTCAACGGACACAAAGAATGATGAGTATTGTAATGATGAATAAGTTAACTATACTGATCTAACCACCACACATTCTACACAATTAATGAATATCAACATTGTACCTCACAGGTATGTATAATAAAAAATAAAATTAAAAAAAAACTGTATGGAAAATAATATCTTTACAAAAAGTAAATGCTATTTTGTAATTTTGGGTTTTTTATGCTAGCCATTTACATGTTTATTTATTTTTGTTTTATACTTTTCAGATATTTATCTGTTATAATAAACAACGGTTGATTCTGAGTGATTTTTAGTGATTTTAAAGGAAATAAATTTTGTTTCTTAAGGAAGAAGATTTACAATCATTGAAAATATGTAAAGCAGTTATTTTTTTGTCTCTAAAAATGAGTCCAAATTAGAATTTCCAGATATGTTTTGGCACTAATAACATATTATATAAATAGTAAACAGTTATGATTTGGAAATAAGCCAATATTGATAAATTGAGCAATGCACAGGAGTGAGAGAGTAAAGTATAAAGTACTTTGACTAGAAACCAATGCATCAGGACAGGAGGATGACAAAGAGTTATTAACCTACTTATAAGAGACTGACTAGGAAGTATTTCCATATTAGTCAGGGATCATTATTATACCAGATTGGAGAAAATAAGGATATGTTACTGTCCGGTTCCGTGGAGTCCAATCCTACCAACAGACCACTATTTTGGGGCATCTCACTGAAAGATAAAATGAGTAATTGTTATTCAGGAATATACTTTTAATTACAAGTATCCAACCATTTACCACCTATTTTTAAATATTTCTTGATTCCTACTAGTTTCCAGACACTGTTGGATATTAATGATGTAAACCTCAAAACATGACTAAGACTCATTCTTATACCAAAGTAACTCACAGATTAATGGAAACAGCAGACAATTATAATATAGTGTGATAAAAGCAAAAAAAGTAATTATGGGGGCACAAAGGAACAAAAAAGAAAAAAAAAAGGTGAGAGAAGAATCAATTTCGGTTTTGAGATAAGTAGTTAAATTCAGATGAAGGAATTGGAATATCATTCCATATCAAAGAAACAGAGGCATCCAATGAGCTATACAAATATTGCTGGATCATTAGTTACTGATGGAAGGAGAGTCATGTGAAGCAGCTTCATACACAGGCAGGGACCAGATTATAAAAGTCATTGTGTGTCAGTTGAGAACAGTCATGGATAACTGTAGAGGCCCCCCAAAATGGTTGATTTCTAAGCCCCTTTGTTTAACCTTGCAGCTAAAATGTGCTTGCTTGTGAAGGAGCTGGTTTTGTGGTTAATGGCTGATTACATCTCTGGCTTCTGTAACTTTGCTGCTTGGCTATTTCAGAGAAGCTGCCTGTGCTGTTTACAAAGATACCCTAACCACGTTTCCTGCCTCTATAACCCTGTTGGATGAAGCCCCTCACCTGCTTAATGAAGCCCCCAGTTTTGGGTGACTCTGCATAGAAACAGGCAGAGTCAGTGAAGAAGCTTGCATGCTTGCTCAAGAAAAGCATAAAACCCCTGTTCTCCCTGAACTCAGGGCCCAGGAATTCAGAACGCAAGTTCACCTTGGTCCCATTAGTGTAATAAATCTTCTGAGTACTCCACCTCTCTGAGTGTCTGACATTTCCTTGGTAACTTTTCCATAACATAACCATTGAATGATTTTTAGAAGGAAATTTCCAAGACAAGATTTGTATTTTTAAAAAGCACTTAGCGCTCTGGAAGGAAGGAATTGGATAGACAGATCTGTGGGAAGAGTGATGTGTTAGGAAGCTGTTGTAGTAATACAGTTGCAAATTGAGAAAGACAGAAAGATAGCTAGCAATATTGAATCAGACATAAAGGGCAGATTGAGAAATATGTGGTCAAACTAATATGATATTGAGACTAACTGGAAGAAGTTTGAACAGCATGACAGAAAGAAGTCAGTGCTAACATAGATAGCTGAAGCTGGCAACTATGAAAAAAGGAGTGGCTTTCACTAAGATGCAGAATGCAGAGGGGAATAGATTTGGGAGGTGGGGTTTAAGATGAATTCAGATTTAGATGTGTGTGTGTGTGTGTGTGTGTGTGTGTGTGTGTGTTGTATTTCATTGTTGTTATTCATTCCCTTATTTATTTTCAGGAGCTCAAATTACAGACAAACAAATATATCAAGTTGGCCTTACATAAGTTATCTGGACCCAAACAAAACTCTGCACCTTGAGAATCAGAAAAAAAAGGGAAGCAGAGGTGGATTCCACTTTATGAACAGGCAGATGGAGAGATCAGTTGAGAAGCCATGGTTCTAAGAGGAACATAATGGATAGAAATCAAAGCAGAGATCCATTCTTATGGATATAAGCTAGGTAAAGTTATAGAAAAAGTAATAAAGGTATGAAGATGCTACAATTTGGGAAAACAGAAAAGTCTGGAATCCTGGAACAGTGGATATATAACAGTTCCCAATCTTGTAAACTTAAAGGAAACAGTGGAAACAAAACTATTACTCTTAGGGTAATGGAGTCTTGATAGGAGAGTGAGTAGTTTATTCTCCATTTACCACGTCAGCAACACTCTGTACTGTTCTTTGCCTTTCTCTGTGCTCTATTAGCTTAACCTGTTTTATTGGATTACTTGGTGATGGAGTTTGGATGTGTTGTTCCCTCCAAAACTCATGTGGAAATTTGATCCCCAATGTGGCAGTGTTGGAAACTGATTGAGTCATGGGGGTGGGTCCCTCATGAATGGATTAATGCTCTCCCTGGGGGAGGGGGGATTAATGGGTGAGTTCTCGCTCTATTAGTTCCTGTGAGAGCTCATTGCTTAAAAAGCCCCTGTCACCTTCTCTCTCTCTCTTGCTTCCTCTCGCCATGTGATTTGCTTGTACCCGCCGGCTCCCTGTCATTTTTCTGCCATGAGTAGAAACAGCCTGAGGCCCATGCCAGATGCAGCTGTCTCAGAATCGTAAGCCAAATAAACCTCTCTTCTTTATAAATTACCCAGTTTCAGGTATTCTGTTATAGCAACACAAAACGGACTAAACACTTGGATACCTTTCCTCTTGACATGTAGTTGGTGTCAAATAATACAAACTGCTGGCAGGTGATTGGTGGATTGGAGGAAAGACTGGGTAAGTATTTTCTGGGTTACCTCCCCATGAGTTTGTAGTTGAATAGTGGCAACAATTTCTATCTGTGGCCATAACTGCTTTGGGGACACCTTATCTTAAATGTAAAGCAGGTTCTATTTACCACATTTCCTTCCCCTTATAAGCCTACAAATAATAAAGGATTCACAACAATTGCTAGTTACTGGGTATGTAATCCATGTTAGTTTCCTTAATCCCACCCACACCTGTATATATAAACTCTTTACTAAACTCTTTTTCATTTTCACTTTGAGTAAGCCATCTGTTTCCTTCTGGGACATGGGCTGATAGATAAATAATTAGTACTATGAGTGGTCCAGGAAAAGGATCCTCAAAATAGGATTGTGAAATCTGATAGGTCATATATTTGAATAATTCATGAAGAAAATATGGAAAAGTAATAATCTATGCAGACAGTGATACCATGATTATTTTTTTTTTAAAATTGTAAAACATATGTAACTTAAGGATTGCCATCTTAAGCATATATGAGTATTTTTAAACATACAATTGTGTGGAATTAATTAATTCACAATGTTGTGCAACCACTACCTCTGCCTATTCCAAGACATTTTTGTCATTCCAGACATAAACTCCTCACCTATTAAGAAATAACTTCTCATTATTCCTTCCCCCCTGTTTCTGGTAGCCTCTAGTCTGCTACTGGCTCTGCAATTTCTTTTTTCTTTTGAATTAATTTTTTTCTTAATTGACCCATGATAATTATATATATTTATGGAGTACATTATGAAATTTGGGTATGTTTATACAGTGTGCAATGAATATATGGGATTAAATCAAACTAAAATCCTTCTGCACAGCAAAGAAAAGAATCAACAAAGTGAAAAGACAACCTAAAGCACGGGAGAAAATGTTTGAAACTGTGTCCAACAAGAGATTTATATCCAGAATATACAAAGAACTCAAACTTCTTTGAGTTCAATAGTTAAAAAAAACAAAAACAATAACAAATAATCTAATTAAAAATGAGCAAATGAGCTGCATAGACATTTCTCAAAAGAAGATATACAGATGGCTGACAGTACGTGAAAAAGTGCTTAACATCACTAATCATAAGAGAAATGCAAAGCAAATCCATAATAAGATATCATCTTACCCAGTTACAATGGCTAATATCAAAAAGACAGAAAATAACAAATGCTTGTGAAGATGCAGAAGAAGGGGAACTCTTATACATTGCTGGTGGTTATGTAGATTAGTATGGTCATTACGAAAAGCAGTATGGAGGTTTCTTAAAAAACTGCAGATAGAACTACCAAACTACATATGATCCAGCAATCTCACTACTGGGTATATAACAAAAGGAAAGGAAATCAACAAGTCAAAGGATACCTACACTCCTATATTTATTATGGCTCTAATCATATTAGCTAAGATTTGGAACCAACCTAAGTGTCCATCAATGGTTGATTGGGTAAAGAAAATGTGTATGTATACACAATGGAATTCTACTCAGCCATAAAAAGAATGAAATTCTGCCATTTGCATCAATATGGATGAGCTTAGAGAAAATAATGTTTACTGAAATAATACAGGCACAGAAAAAGAAATACCCCATTTTCTCATTCATAGGTGGAAGCTAAAAAAGTTAATCTCTTAGAAATAGACAGTAAAATAGTGGTTACTAGAGACTAGTAAGGTGGGGGAGGGGTATGTGGAGAGGGTGGTCGATGGTTACAAAATTAGAGAAATAGGAATAATAAGATCTAGTGTTCTATGGTAATAAAGGGAGAATATATTAACAGCAAAATTACTGTGTAACTTCAAGTAGCTAGTCGAGAGAATATTGAATATTCCCAACACAAAGGTGACTAGTGGATATGATTATGTAAGTGTATAACAATCATAGCATCGGGTACAGCAGAGATGAAGGGTAAGGCTTCAGTAGAAAAAGTTGTAGCACTTTGAAATATGGCATTGATGGTGATTACAAAGACTGTTGGATTGGAAGCTTATGCTGCTCCAGAGAGCATATGCAGCCAAGTACAAATTTAATGCCTTAAATTCACAAATTTAATAAACCAATTCAAAATCAGAAAGTTTAGAAAATCTCTTTGATAATTTTAGAGTAATCCTTATCTGATATGGCTAAAGGGCAGATGTACCTGAGAATTCAGCCTAGACTATGAAGGCAATGCTTGTGGTGTTGAAGCACTAAATAAACACACATCTTTACCGGGTTATCTTATGTTTACGAATAACGTAAGTGGTAGGCAGTGATAGAGAAGAATTAGAACCTATTTCTATAAAATGGAACTTTTGAATAGACACAGATAAATTTGAAAATCTTGAAACCCCCAATCCCTCAGTAATTTTTTGAGAGTAGAAACAGCAACTCCTGATTCTGACCCTAGTAAGGATCTAGTGAACCATTTTTAGGGTTTTCTATGTATAGGATCATGGCATCTACACATAGGATAGTTTGACTTCCTCCTTTCCAATTTGGATACCCTTTATTGATTTCACTTGCCTTATTGTGCTAGTTAGAGCTTCCAGTACTATTGAATAAGAGTGGCATCCTTGTCTTGTTCCAGATCTTAGAGGAAAAGCCTCCAGTTTTTGTCCATTCAGCACAATATTAGCTCTGGGTTTGTTCTATATGGCCTTTATTGTATTGAGGTACATTCCTTCTATACCTGATTTGTTGAGTGTTTTTATCATGAAAGGGTATTGGATTTTATCAAATGATTTTCTGCATCTATTAAAATGATCGCACGATTTTTTCCTTCATTCTGTTGATGTGGTATATCACATTTGTGTATATTGAGCCATCCTTGCTTCCCTGAGATAAATCTCACTTGATTATGGTGAATGATCTTTTCAATGTGTTGTTGAATTCTGTTTCCAGTTCTTTATTCGGGATCTTCACATCTGTGTTCATTAGAGGTCTGTAGTTTTCTTTTTCTGTTGTGTCTTTTTCCTGTTTTGGTATTAGGTTAATAATTGCCTCATAGAATGAGTTTGGAAGTATTCCATCTTCTTCAAATTTTTGGAAGAGTTTTAGAAGAATTGGTATTAGTTCTTTCAATGTTTGTAGAATTCAGCAGTGAAACCACCAGGTCCTGGGGTTTTCTATGTTGGGAGACTTTTGTTACTACTTCAACTTCATTACTTGTTTTTGGTCTTCTTAGGTTTTCTAGTTCTTCATGATTCAACTTTAGTAAGTTGTAAGTGTCCAGGAATTTATCCTATTTTTCTAGGTTTCCCAGTTCATTCAAATATAGTTGTTCATAGTAGTCTCTTACGATCCTTTGTATTTCTGTGGTATCAGCTGTAATGTCTCCTTTTTCATTACTGATTTTATTTATTTGAGCCTTCTCTCTTGTTTTCTTCATTAGTCTAGCTAAAGGTTTATCATTTTTTTAATCTTTTTTAAAAAAACCTCTTTGTTCCATTGTTCATTTGTACTGTTTTTCAAATCTGTAATTCATTTATTCTTGCTCTGATCTTTGTTATTTATCTCCTTCTGCTGATTTGGGGTTGGTTTGTTCTTGTTTTTCCAGCTTCATGAGGTGTAATATTAGGTTGTTTATTTGAAGACTTTCTTCTTTTTTGACATAAGGTTTTATAGCTGTAAACTTCCCTCTTAGAACTGCTTTTGCAGTATCCCATAGGTTCTGGTATGTTGTGTTTTTATTTCCATTTGTCTCCAGGAATGGTTTAATTTCCTTTTTGATTTCTTCTTTGACCCACTCATTGTTTAGGAGCATGTTGTTTAATTTTCTTGTATTCATATGGTTTCTAGTGTCCCTTTTGTTGTTGATTTCTAGTTTCATTCCAATGTGGTCAAACAAGGTTAATATGATTTCAATATTTTAAAATTTATTGAGATTTGTTTTGTGACTTTACATACAGCCTATTCTAGAGAATGTTCCATGTGCTTATCATAGGAATGTGTGTTCTGCAGCTGTTGGATGAAATGTTCTGTATATGTCTGTTAGGTCCAATTGGCCTAGAGCAGAGATTAATTCTGATGTTTTTTGGTTTATTTTATGGCTGGATGATATGTCCTTTGCTGAAAGTGGGATATTAAAGTCCCCAATTATTATTATGTTGGAGTCTATTTTTCCCATTAGGTCTAATAGTAATTGCTCTACATAACTGGGTGCTCCAGAATTGCATGTGTATACAATTAGAATTGTTATAACTTCTTGTTGAATTGATCCTTTTATCATTATGTAATGACCTTCTTTATCTTTTTTCACTTTCCTTGGCTTGAAGTCTATTTCATCTGATGTAAATGTAGCTACTCCTGTTCTTTCTTGGATTCCCTTTGCATGAAATAACTTTTTCCATCTCTTTACTTTCAGACAGTGTGTTTTTATAGGTGAAGTGAGCTTCTTGTAGGCAGCATGTTGTTGGTTCTTGTTTTATAATCCATTGAGCCACTCTGTGTCTTTTAATTGGGGCGTTTAATCCATTTACAGTTAAAGTTATTATTATTATGGAGGGAGTTGTTACTGTCATTTTATTCCCTTTTTCCTGGTTGTTTGGTTGATCATTATTTCCTTTTCTTCCAATATTATTGTCTTCCTTTGTGACTGAGTGGTTTTTTCTAGCAGTGCATTTTGATTTCTCACTATTTATTCTTAGTATTTCTTGTATACATTTTTGTGTTATGGTTACAGTGAGGCTTACAAAAACCATGTTATAGTTATAACAGATTATTTTAGACTAATATCTAAAAAAAAAAAAAGAAAAAGAAAAAGAAACAAAGCCAACTTTATGCTTTGGAATCATTTCCCCCCAACCCCTCATTTCCCCATTTCTTGACAATTTGTTGCTTCAAGTTAGATCTCTTAATATTCCTATCTATTATATGGTTGTTATATATGTTAGTGTCACATTAGGTTGGTCCTTTAGTATTCATACTAAGTGTGTAAGTGGTTTATTCACCACACTTGTGATATTGGAGTATTCTGAGGTTGTCTTTTAACTTGCTTTACCAATGAATTATGTATTTTCAAATGTTTCTTTGCTGCTCCTTAGTGTCATGTGCTTCTATTAGCACTTATTATAATGCAGATCCAGTGCTGTAGAATTCCCTTAGCTTTTGGTTGTCTGGGAGAGACTTTATTTCTCCTTAGTATTTGAAGGCTAGTTTTTCTGGATAGGGAATTCTTGGCTGGCAGTCTTTTTCCTTCAGCACTCTGAATATATCATCCCATTTTCTTCTGGCTTAGAGTCTCTACTGAGAAATTCACTGAGAGACATATTGGGGCTCTGTTGAGCAATATGTGTTTCTTTTCTCTTGCTGCTTTCAGTATCCTTTCTTTGTGTTTGGTTTTTGATAATTTGATTATGATGCGCCTTAGGGTGTTCCTTCTTGGATTGAATTTGATTGGCAGCTTCTACGCTCCCTGTACCTGGATGCTGTCGTCTTTCTCCATACTTGGGAAAATTGTGGCCATTATTTCCTTGAATATGTTTTCTACATCTCTTCCTTTTTTGTCTCCTTTGGGTATGCCAATTATGCAGAGGTTATTTTGCTTGAGGGAGTTTCATATTTGTTGTATATCTGTTTCATTTTTCTCTATTCTTTTTGCTTCTCTGATTGAACAATTTGTGTATTTTATCTTGATGCTCACTAATTCTTTCCTCTGTTGGATTAAGTTTGCTGTTGGAGCTTTCCACCAAGTTTTTCAGTTCAGATAATGTATTCTTTATTTCTGGAAATTTCACTTCTATTTTTTTTAATTGCTTTGATTACTTTGTCAAGTTTCTCATCCTGCTTCTGGATTGTTTTCCAGATATCATTTAATTTTCTATTTGTATTTTTTATGACTCCCTGAACATCCTTAAGAGGGCTATTCTGAATTCTCCATCAAACATTTTATAAATCTGCTGCTCCTCTGGTTTCATTGTTGGTGCGTCAGTTGTTGGTGTCATATTTCTCAGTTCTTTATCTTTGTTTCTTTACATTGATGCCTTGGCAATTGCGGAGACTGCTACCTTTTCTAGGTGTTCTTTGGTGGTGTTAGGCCTTTACTGGTTAATATCAGAACTTTGTCTCTGGTTTGGGTTAATTTCAAAATTGAGGGAACTTGCTGTGGGAACCAGCACTTGAGCTCTGTGGTCATGCTAAGTTGCTGCTTTGCAGCTGATTCTCTGGGGAAAGGTTTATGTGTGAACCAGATTTTAATTGTTGGCCTTTCAGTCACTTCTTGGTCTTGTGATATCATACACAACTGAATTGTGTGGAAATTCTGGCCTGAGACAGAGTCTTCCCAGCAAACTGCATCCCCTTCAGTTCTGTCATCCTGAGCAGTGTCCATTGAGTGGGACTTTGCTGATCAGATGGCAGGTAAGCTGCTCACTCTGCACCCTAATGTTCTGGAGGGCCAGCCTCCCTCCTGTACTCCAAACACCTCCCATAGGTAGGCCATGCACAGGTCCCTCATGATGACTTGCTGGCCTCTGGGAGATGGGTCTTTCAGTCTGCTGCCACCCTTTCTCCTATGTGGATCCACAGGAACCCTGTTAGTGGTCTCACTGGCATGGAGGTTGGTATGGTGCCCTTGAAGTCCCTCTTCTCCCGTATAGACTCCAGGAAACTTCAAGCAAAGGTCTCAGCTGTGGCTTTTGCTGGCTCCTGCTCTGTGTGTGTTGTAACTTCTTCCCACCACCTCTCACAGGGCCAGTCCTGATGTGGCTGGGACTTGAAATAGTTGCAGCAGTTTCTTTTTCCTCTTGCTGCTGCTTCTCCCACCTTTGCAAACTCCAAGTGTCTCTCTTCTTCTTCCCCTCAGCTCCAGTGGTCTCAGGTTGCAGTCTTGCTTTTTAATAGTTGTAAATTGGTCAATTGTGGGGGAGAGTGACATTGGGGACCATCTATTCCATCATCTTGATGACATTTGCAAGATACAAACTCTTTAACTCCAAAGGGAAAGAAGTTATTGTTTCTTTCATACGTCCTTTTAAAATATAATTAGCATTGATGATAGCCAATAACAACTCTTCTTACTTCATTTAGGGTGAGGCCAATGGATACGTGTTTCTTCATGCATTATCAACAATTTTAACAAGTCCACTGGCAAAAATACCAGACCAAGTTTTCCCAGTTAGAGTTTTGTAGTCATAAAATTTTCTATTTATTACAATAATGTGTAGCATATTTTTGGTTAGGGTGAATATACATTTTGTTGCAACTTTTATAAAGACAATATTAACACTAAAAAACTTATTCCCAAATTTTCCTCACAAATAATACTGATAATGAATTAAGCAAGAATAACCTGGATTTCTTTAAAAAATATTCTGTGTGAATAGAATCGCAAATTTTTTTTTTTTCCTTTTTGTCTTTTTTCGTGTCCGGCAACGGATCGCAACCCTCAGTGTCGTGCCCGCACCAGACTGGGACCAGCAACGGGATCGCAACCCTCGGTGTTGCGCCCGCACCTCACTCAGCCAGTGAGCGGCCGGTCTGTATGTGGGATCCGAACCCTCGGCGGGAGCGCCGTGCGCTCCCAAGTGGCGCACTGTAGCAGTGCGCCACCGGGCCGGCCCAGAATTGCAAATTTTTAAAAGAGTCTGTCTCAGTCAAAGCACAGATTTCACTAATTGAAACAAAAAAGAAACTGTTCACTCTTATATAACTATTTTCTGAACTCTAGAAATTATTATATACTATAAGATAACTAATAAAGTTAAAATTGCAAATAGAATTAATATAAGCTATTACAAGTTGAGTAAAGCTTATATGTACATCAGAAATATTTTGTATTATATCAGTATTTTTGTTGAAAATATTAAATATTTTACCATATGTATTTATTATTATAAATTCTATCAATTTTGATGAATTTTATGTTTTATTTACATCTTCAGATTTTTTTCTCAGTAATGATTTCAGTATACACTACCGTGTCACACAATTGTTCCTTCTGAGCTTTATAAACATTATTCCATTTTCAGCAAACTAATACTGTTGAGCAGAATCCTTGCCAGGTTGAGTTTTCCCTATACTTTCTATCTGTATTCTTGTAAAATTCTTTCTCCAACCTTGAATTTTAGTCACTTTGCCAGTATGAATTCTGGTGGTGCTTGTACTTATCAATTTTTTTTTTGACAAAATGAAACCTTTTTATCTTTTATAAGACCTTGACAAAATGAGTCATTTTTAAATCAACAATCCAGTGTCTTAAAATACTACTTTACGGAATCTCTTAGTAATAAAATCATAAATTAAAAAAGGAAGGAGGAGTTAGGGAGGCAGGGAAAGACAAGGGGCTTCTCAGGTATTGGTAAAACTCTATCCTTTGATGCATAGTGAGAATATCTGTTATTATTATTATTTTTTAATCTTATATCATATATGCATTCTCATCTATGATATAGTCACAATAAAGAATTCAAAAATATAAGAAAATATAAAAATATACGTGTATATACTGTTCAACATATTTTGCAGAAAAATTCAAACCTTGAGTTATTCCTTCCTTCCATATATATTTGGGAGTTAAAAGAACACAGTTAATAGTTCCAGCTCTGACCTTTATTTTATGACTAAGACAAATCACTTTTATCTCCATGTTTCACATTTCCTATATTTATCGTTAAAAGATTAGAGCCTATGATGTTAAAAATCTTTCATAGCTGTTACTTTCTTGATTTCAGATGTAAGATGCTTACAGCCAGTTTTGCCACACATAACCTGCATGTAGCATTTGTAACTGATTGTATCAGTGATGAGGCAGCTTTTATTCTCTAATAATAATTAATGTCAAGTGGGGAATACAGACAAAGATTCAAAGCCTCCTGATTTCCTGCAGAAAACACTTACTTAAGTGCAATATATTATTGAATGAAAGTAAGTAAGAAGTGATATGAAGCATTCTAGAGTATCCCTGGATACAGAAACAATGGCAATGTATGATTCTGTAAGATTGAATTCAGGTAGCATAAACAAATAAATTCTTCATTTTAAAATTATAATTATTCAAATATGTAAATAAGATGCCTTTCTTTGCATGCTATATTTCTATCTAGATAATGCAATTTTGATAATATTCTTGACTTATTTGACATAAATAAGAGATAGAAATAGGAGTGATATTTTGGGAACAATCATTTTGGAAGAAATCTACATAGTTAAAATAATATAATTTCTAACTGCTAATTTGTACATACAATTGAATTCATACTCCATATACCATGAAACTGGAGATAAATGACTAAATAAAAAAAGATAATAACAACAATAATGTAAAACTTTCAGGAGGGAAATATTTCCATAAGTTGTTTTTGTTTGTTTTTACTTTTTAATTCAAACTTTATTAAAGACAGTGTCCTCTTTCCGTTGTACTTTTTATCTAAAACATTATAGTATTGCACACTGGAAAGCCCAACTTTCTTTTATCCTCCCTGATAGGTGAACCGTTTTTGCCAACAACAACAGAACAAACAAAACACAACAGCTACAGCCACAGGGGCACAAAGGTGCTGAAGCACGCACTGATGTCTTTCTTCTGGGCCATAAGTTTTAAAAGCAATAATAAGCAAAATAATTAACATAAAAAGACAAATAAGATATATGGTAAAAGTTTGACAGAATGACACAAATAATCCATAGAAGAGGAAAAACTAAGATGACTCAATCAGAGAGAAGTTCATTATTAGGAATAGTAATAGACACTAGATATCCTACATAAATTAGCTGCTGTACCTAAAACAAATAATACAAAATATAATAGGAACAAATAATAAGAAAAAAATCAAACAGAAAAAAATCTAACTCTCCTTAGATAGATAGGTAGATATGAGAGAGGACCGATAGCATTCTTGTAAATTTTTGTGTTATCTTTCTGTGGAAACAATAGTAAAAGACACTTAAAAGCTTTTGGGCTCCTGATTTCAATGAAAGCAGTAAGATACCTGAAAGGGGTGAGTGTGAGTAGTAGGTGCTAAACCTCCAACAAAATGTGGGAGTGACTGGCATTGTAAGCCATAGTAATGTTGATGACCGGATTGCTTTTTTTCTCCAAAGGTCTGTAAGGATGACTGACTCATCTCAGGGCCCCAAGGAATTATGCAGATAAGTAGTCTATCAAGGGCTACATAAATCATGCAAATGAAGAATTCTAGAACTATTGGACAGAAAACTGACTTGACTTGCTGTAAGAGGGATTCAAAGTTTCATACCTGATTTTCAGATGTAAGAAAGCTAACAAATGTAGAGTCTCTGTTTTGAAAGAAAGTGTGTTAGGAAAAAAATAAGGAAGTATTTTGAAAGAGGCAAAAAGATAAATGGATAACCTTCAGTAGAATGCACGGTATTGTCTAGATCTCGACAGACCTCCCAGGCTAATTTGAAAATATAAGTATCTGAATCTTTTATTGTCTTTGACTATTTTGCAAATTTCTAGAGAAAGAAGTTCCTTATAGCACGCTGATGTTGTTGTAAATAATTCTGTTCAAAAAATGCAAATTAAAGTTTTCCAGTGAAGATGTAATTGATGTGCACTCCATGGAAGAGGCCAGTTTTTCATTTAGTTGCAAATGCATTTCAGCATTTCTGATTACCTATGTATGTGTGTATTTCTCAGATTCCCCTATAAACTGGTATTTACATCTTACTGATTCCCTATTAATGGCAGAAATAAAATCTTGGACACATAATTTATATTTTTATGAGAGTCATGGTATTACCTTGAGAATATGCCAATTTGGGAGTTTATCCACAGAGATTTCCAAAAGGTTTTCCGGACAAAGAGAGGTAAGGAAAGTGTTTGTCAGAGAAGTGTTACTCATGATAGGTTAAGTCTAGGTAAATTACTTCTTGGTTGCCAGAAAGAATATCAAACAGCAATAAACTTTAACTTTTATAACTCTTTGTTTCTTTGAAATTTTTTCCTCTTTTCTTATTTTCTGTGGTGTTTTGTAGTGCTTTCTGATTCATGCATGGGTGGTAAGTTTTTCCTATTGGTGGCAGCAGTGGTTGAAAATTTGGTTTTATGGTCTGAGTATTTGGTGATAGATAAGAGAGATCTATTATCTAGCAGATGAGAGACAATAGAAAGCTAGGTTTTTAGTCCTTTGAATTTGTCTATTTGTTTCTTTTAAACTCAAGTCATTAAGAATTTTATGTCTATTGGATCTTTGGGTTTTTTTTCCCTCTTTTATTTTATTTTCAATTTATCAATATACAGTGTAGTTGATTTTCGAGCCACTTTACCAATTCCTCTTTCCCTTCTACCTCCCCCCACCAATAGACATCATATCTATTCACTTGTCTTAACAAGTTCAAGGAATTGTTGTGATCGCTGTGTCTTCTTCCCCTGAAGTGGATGCCGTATTTCTGATTTTACTCTTGACCTAATGCTAAAATTGTAGAAATGAAGCTACAGTTTATGTGTTTATGTGTCTGTAATTCAGAGATGTCTTCGCCTTTTGTGTAAGGGTAAAATATTTTTCTATCTACAGAGAGAACTAATACATTTTATTGTGATGTCTATTTAATTAAAGCATCTATTCTGATTGGTTTATAAAGGTAATTAAGCACTTAGTGAAATAAAATATTCCTAAAATTCCCAGGAAATAAGGAAACTAAATTTCTTATACTTTAAATGTGCTGGAATAATAATAATAATAAAGTCCTTTCAATAAATGCAAGCTTGGAAAGTTTTTAAGAATCTAAGTTTACATAATTAAATGAAACTACTGTGCGTTGAAGCACATTGATAGTTTGCTAAAATTCATATTGCAAACAGTTCTCAATTATCCATGTTTCAGTTTTCTCTGTAAAAAGCAATCAGGCACTTTTGGTAAGCATTACAATTAATGCGCATAGTAGACACTATAGTAGAAGCAATACTGACACAGAAACGAAACTGTGTGTGTGTGTGTGTGTGTGTGTGTGTGTGTGTTTTAAGGTTAAAGAATAATGTTATTTTAAAGTAGCTGATCTCAGAGTTTTTTTCTAATCTCAGTACTCCTCTACATTGTTAAAATCACTGAAGTTCCTTCAGTACTTTACTATATGAGAAATAAAAACTGAAGATGTTTAAAATATTTAGTATGCATAGATATCCCATTTTCAAAGTCAATAAGAAATTATATTGTCAAAATGTATATACTACCCAAAACTATCTATAGATTCAATACACTGGCTATCAAAATACCAATGTAATTTTTCACAGAAATAGAAAAAGCAACCTAAAATTCATATGTAACCCCCCCCAAAACAGCCAAAGCAATCTTAAGCAAAAGAATAAAGCTGGAGGCATCACACTACTTGATTTCAAAATATATTGCAAAGGTATAGTAATCAAAACAGCAGAGTACTGGCATAAAAACAAATGCATCAACAAATGAAATAGGATACAGCATCCAGCAAAAATGAAATAGGATACAGCATCCAGAAATAAACCCATGCATTTACAGTCAGTTGCTTTTCACAAAAGTGCCAAGAACAAACAATGGAGAAAGATAGTCTCTTTAATAAATGGTGTTGAAAAAATGGAATGTTCACATGCAAAAGTATGAAATTGGACCCTTATTTCACATCATATACAAAAATCAACTCAAAATAGATAAAATACTTAAATATAAGACCTGACGATGTAAAAGTACTGGAAGAAAACAGTGGAAAACCTCCCCAGCATTGCTCTGGGCAATGGTTTCTTGGATATGATCCCAAAGCACAAGCAACAAAAGCAAAAACAGACAAATAGGATTGCATCAAACTAAAAACCTTCTGTATAGCAAAGGAAACAGTTAAAAGAGTCAAGAAACAACCCAAAGCTTGGGAGAAAATATTGCAAACCATACATCTGATCAGGCTAATATCCAAAATATGCAATCAACACAAACAACTCATAGCATCAAAACAAATACCCAAAATAAAAAATGGGCAAAAAACCTGATTAACCATCTCTCAAGAGAAGATGTACAAATAGCCAACAGATATATTTAAAAATGCTCAACATCACTAATTATCAGAAAAATATGAACTGACATCACAATGAGGTATCACCTTGCACATGTTTCCATGGCAATTATCATAAAGAAGAAAGGTGGATGTTGGTGAGGACGTGGAGAAAAGGGAAACGTTGTACTCTGTTGGCTGGAATGTACATTAGCACAACTGTTAGGGAAAACAGTAAGGAGGTTCCTCAAAAAGCTAAAAAGATAGAATTACTATATACTGCAGCAATCACACTTCTTGGTATATATCTAAAGGAACTGAAATTTGTATACCTAAAAGAGATCTGCCCTCTCACTTTTATTACAGCATTATTCACAACAGCCAAGATATGGAAGCAACCTAAGTATTCATCAGTGAATGAATGGATCAAGAAAATATGGTGTACGTATAAAATGGTATACTATTTAACATTAAAAAATAAGAAAATTCTGTCACTTTGTCTCTCCTTGCTTCATTCTGCACAATTTCTTCAAAAGTATTTTGCAGTTTATTAACTCTTCATTTTGACCAACTTGTTATTAAACCTAAAATCTGTTGCATTTATAATTTTAATTGTTAGATATTATTATATTTGTAGAACATTTATTTTATTCTTTTCCCAATCTACATGATTTTGTATTACAGTTATTCATTCCTGGGTCATATTTTCTGGATTCTCATGACCACGTTTACCCACTCACTATTCTAAAAATAATCCAGTGGTCATGGTGGTCAAATTCTCTTATGTTAAAATTTGTATTACTGGTACTTCTATTAAGTTGTAGTTTATGAATTCATGCATATTTCTAAATTATTTTTTCTGTCATTTCACAGGAAAGTGACTTCACATATGTTCAAACCAGTGATAAAGTATGGTCTACTTTCATGGCAAAAAGTGAAAGTAGAGTGTGCATCTTGATTTAATGGGTCATGTGAATCACTCTGTTGAATATAAAAGAACGCATGAGGAAGAAAAGTATTTGATAACAATTTTTATCTTTTATGATTCACTAATAAGTTTTGCCTTATCTCTATCCCCTACTTAAAAAGAAAATTACAAAAATTGACTGCAGTTCTCCTTTTAAGATGTGTTCACTTTCAAATATTGATATTACAAAATGTATCATTCTGAGATATATTAGTCTTCAATTAACTAGTAAAAATACTGTTACTGAAATTTGTTATCTATCAACTGTAAAGTGAGTTAGTTCCTCTAAATTACTTCCTTGTGCTGGAATTCATGCCATGGCACTGCTCTGAACTGAACGTTGTGTCTGTAAACAATTAAAAGACAGTAAATTAAAGAGCTGTTTAGTTCTATCCTTCAAAGGTTTTTCAAAACAGACCACTGGTTCTAGAATAAAGAAAAAGTATCATAAATTATTTGAAAAGGTTTTTCAAAAATACATTTTTTAAAGTAACATAATCATGGGCTTTTAAAAGTTAAATAATATAAAAGGTATTTTCTGATATGTTTCTCTCTACCTCTGCTCCTATAAACTTTAATGTCCTGTCCAACATAGCAAGTCATTTTATTATTTTTTAAGTACCCTTCTGGTGTCTTCATGCAAATGATATGCAAATATACAGCCTTATTTTTTTCCCTTTCATATACAAAATATTGCCTGTAGTATACACTGCTGCTGAAGGGTTTTTGTTGTTGTTTATTTGCTTGTTTTAAAATAATAAACCCTGGAGATCTTTCTACTTTAGTTCACATGACATTCTCTGAATGAGAATTCAAATCCCCAAGGAAATTTGATAAAATCTTGGTCATGGAAACAGACAGAAAAAGACCTCCTAGGAATACCCCAGTAAATTTATTAGATGACAAGATTTAACAAATATATAGGCTATTTTGTTTTCCTATAGGAAATAGCATATCAAGTATGACATTAAGTTTTAAATTTTAGTTTCCTAGTTCCTTTTAGTATCTTTGCTTATTTTAAAAATCAAACAAATTTTTATTATTTTTTCTCTCATTTTGTCATCTATATTAGTCCATTTCTGTTGCTTATCACAGAATACCTGAAACTGGGTAATTTATAAAGAAACAATATTTATTGCTTACAGTTTCAGAGGTTGGGAAGTCCAAAGTCCAGAGAACACATCTGGTGAGGGACTTGCTGGTGGGAGACTCTACATAGCAACACAGTGTTTCACATGGCAGATGGTGGAGCACAGAGCTGCTCACTTGCTCTCCTTTTAAAGCCTTCAGAACCATGCCCGCACCCCCATTAAACTATGAAATGAATTAATCCATTCACTATGGCATGGTCCTCACAGTCTAATCACCTCTTCGAGACCTCATAATAAGATTTCCCAATCTCAGTGGTTACTGTGGTGATAAAACTTCAATGCATTTGGGGGGAGATTCAATCCACAGCACCATCTTAGACTACCTGTAACTTTAATTTCTACCAGTCTTTGAAAATCTTCCAAATGATCGATATAACATATTGGCTTATATGTGGTAGAAAGCTTACTTCAAAATATATTTACAGCACTTAAATTCTCATGAGGAAATCACCAAATAAAAACATGTGGAGGAAAAATAAGCAATCACAAAGCCTCTTTTTGATCTTAAATATGTTGGTTTCTATTAAAACTGAAAAAATTGAAAGACTGACCAAAAAATAAAAATCAATCTCTAAAAAAAATCATAAAGCTAACCACAAGTGATCCCATTCCATCATCTTTCTTAAAGTATGGTTAAGAAGTGCATATTATATTTTAGAAAGGATACACTTCAAATTTTAAATTTATTTATATTTGTCATTAGATTCCTTCACATTAGTCAAACCCAGCTTCCTTCCTTCCCCCATTTCCAAAGTATCTATGTCCCTATCAAGATTATACAAAAATCTTAGAGCAGCAAACATATTTATAATTAATTCCCTCTAATTAATTAAACACTATGAGAATAATAGAAAGGTAAAGCAGATTAATAAAAACTTGTAGTTTTCTCAGATTATTTTCTTTAAATTACTTTGTGCCACTTAAAATATAACACATTCACTTATTTCACATATATTTACTGTATACCTACTATGTTGTAGAAATTTTTTAGGAACAGGACATATAGCAGTGAACAGAATAAGAAAAAAATCCTTACCTCATGAAATTTTCAGACAGGGAGAGAAATATAGAAAAAAAATAAAGAAAAAACTGTGTGGGTGCTATAGAAGGTGAAAAAAGATCTACTGAGGGACAGAGATTTGAGCGTCAACTTGAAGGAAGCAAGGAAACATGTCCTATGAAGAAGTGAGGGGAGAGACTTCAGGCAGAGAAAAGAGCTACTGCAAAAGCTCTGACAGAGACAACGTTTGGCTGAGCTGTCACAATTTGAAGGCTGCTGTGGTGGGAACAGAGTGGTTGAGGAGGAGAATGTCAACAGGGTAAGTTAAGAGTGATCACACAGGACACTGCAAGCCATTATAAGGTCATGTCTCTAACTTAATGAGCTGAGAGCCACTGGCAGGTGTGTGAAGGGGAGTTACACATCTGTCATATGTTTTTAAAGGATCCTTCTAGCTGTTCTATGGAGTTAGGAGAGAATCATGGAGATAGGTTGGGAAGAAATTATAGAAGGGAAAAAAATGACATCAAACAGTGTGGTAGTGGGGCAGCAGTGAGAAATGACAGGTGTTGGATAGATTTTGAAGACTGGTTTTAAAGACTTTGCTGAATAAATCAAATGGGGAGTGTGAGAGAAAGAGCCTGAGTACCTGGAGGAACAAAGTTGTCATTTATTGAGATGTAAAATATTGTGGAAGAAATAGGTTCTTTTTGAAAAGGGTATTAGGAGTTCAGTTTGGGATGTATTAATTTTGTGATGTCTATTCAAGTGTTGAGAGAGATTGAATAAGCAGTTGAGTGTAGAGTCTGGCAGTCAGTTTAACAGCCAAGGTTTGTAATAGGAATGTTCAGTTATAGAAATTATTTCACGTAAGAAATTCTCTTGTTTTTTACTTTCTCTACTATAAGTGTCATTGGAATTTATTTTTAAATCCATATTACTTTTACAGTTGATACCTTTATTTTAAAGTTAACTTATTGCTTTGCTAAATATACACATTATTTTTTGAGCACTTGGATAAGTGTTCAGCTTAAAATCCATCTTTATAGAAAAGGAGGTATATTAATGGGGAAGGATGAGGAAAAAAGAAGAAAATAGATACAAGAAAATAAATGACAATTTTATTTATCTGCAAATTTATCTGCAGTTACCACCAATATCTCTTTCTTAAAAAACTTAGGATTCATTTATTCAGCACTTACTGAGGACAAAAACTCACTGAAAAAAAAATGAAAAAGTATTGTGAGCTGCTATTGAATGAAATAAAATCTTTTCTATCTCACAATGATATTTACAGCTGTAGTTCTGATTAAATTTACATTTCCATTTTTTTCTTTTCCAGTAACATTAATTTGCTTCTATATATAAATGCATGAGAGGTCATTTTAATTTTTTATTTTCATGAATGGTTTCCAAACCATAGATGGGGAAGGAAATGGGAAATATAACAAATAAAAATTACTGGAAAGCTTAGTGAAAGAAAGGGAAACAATGAGATTGTAATTATTGTATTATGTGTAAATACACAGACATAAATATTACACATAATATTTACTATATTACAACATAGTAAATATTAAAAATATTATGTATGATTTCATTTATCCATTTCTCCAACAAAGACTTTATTCATTATCCCAATACATCTAGAGAATATTATGGTCATGATAATTAAAAGAAGAGTGTTGATATTCTTCCCAAGGGTTAACAAATATTACCAATGGCCATGTTATATCCTAAATGAGCTGTTTATAACTATCACGATGAATTGACAAATCTAAATTTTTTTTTTTTTTTTTGTCTTTTGTCTTTTTCCGTGTCCGGCAATGGATCGCAACCCTCAGTGTTGCCCCCGTACCGGACCGGGTACCGGCAACGGGATCGCAACCCTCGGTGCTGCCCCCGCGCCTCGCTCAGCCAGTGAGCGGGAACCGGTCTGTATGTGGGATCTGAACCCTCGGGTGGGAGCACCGCCGCACTTCCCAAGCGGCGCACTATCCAGTGCGCCACCGGGCTGGCCCGACAAATCTAAATTTTAACATTAGAAGAAAAAAATGAAATTACCAAGACTTTGGTTTTGTATGCTCATGAAACAAAATAAAATAAGCAAAATTCTAGAAATTATAAATTCTGTACTTTTTAATGTACACATGTAGATACTTATTAGGAATTTTCTGAAGCTCTATCACATTCAGAAAAAAATTCATATGGTATGTATTAATTTGTCAAATAGTAGAGATAATAACATTTACAAATCTAGTAAGCATACTGAAATTTTGAAATTTATTGTTATTATTTTTAATAATATTTTAAAAATCTGCCTGGAAATAGGTAAACCACCTTTAAAACTAAAGAACATACTACATATATTTATTAATAATATTTCTGCTGTCTGATTGCTAAAATAAGCAACATGTTACTCATAAGATAAATTCTGTTTGTAAGAATGTCTAATATGTTAGGGATTTTAAAAGGAATAATTATTTACTTTAGGATGAATGCAAAAATCACTGACAGAATCTACCTGTTCAGGAAGAAACTTTCATTTTATCACAATTATTTCATATTATAATTTTGTATTTAGTAAGTACTAATTAATTTCTGTCTCTTCCAGTAGATAATAAACTAGTAAATGAATGTTGAGTGCGTGAAAGAATTGCCTTTCTCTCCTAAGAGTATATTCTCAAGGGGTAGAGTCAGGTGAATATGTCAATTTCACCACAGAAGTTGCAATATGAATGCCACTATGTATGTTGATCTAATCGATTTACCGGTTTTCTTTCTGAACAGCTTATTGCCAGTAAGGATAATTTTTAACTTAATTTCACCAAATTAAAAATCAAAAACCAAAAGGACATTATGGTTAATTACATCTAAATGACCTTAAGAATTTTTAAATGAACCTTTTATTTTTGAAGAGGCTGGAAGAAAGGTATACCAGTACTTCAAATACACTTTTAGATTATAAGTAATGTACATGAAACTAGCTTCAATGCAGTCAAGATTCCAGTGGAAAGGAGAAATAGGCTATCCAGAGGGGAGCAGAGAGCTGCTGACGTGGGAGTGGGGTTGACAAGGAAAAAAAACCCATGAAAATGTTTCCATTTTAATGTCTCATTTGAGCCCTGTAATAAAAATAATTTAGCAAAGGTAGCATCATGTTGATTGGTTTCTTACTGAAAATATTTTTTAATGATAGATGAAGCATTTATTTAATCTTCTAAATGTACAAAAGCTGTTAGTCACCAGCCAAATAGATTTTAAAGATTAACCTTAAAAAGTGTAACATTGTCTAAAAAAGTATTATTATGACGGTGAGGTAATTATTTAAAATTATATTAAAATTCTCTTCTAGTGGCTTTAATTTTGGCCTGTACTAATTGCATTGAATGTTTAATGCTTGATTAATTATGCACATATTTTGTTTGATCATGTTCTGAAGTGTGATTTTATTCCTTGGTTGTCAATTTTATATTAGGGCCATATTTAATTAAAATCTAAAGAAAAAAAATACTAGTTCAAGCACTATGTTACTTCTCAACAATAAATACATATAGTTAAAATTGATCTTATATAGTAATAAACTTCTACATCTTCGGTGAGATTTTTTAATGTATATTCTGATCAAATAATAATTATGAAGTCCACAAATACAATTATTTCCTTTGCTTCTACCTCCCTTCCCTTATTCTTCCTTATCTGTGACATGGTGGCTTTTATTTTCTTTTTCTTTTTCTTTTTTTTTTTGAGCATACTAATTTACACCTACTGCAGCTTGCCTGATTGTTGGTAAATTGCAGTAAAAGTTCATGGACATTTTATAAACAGTGTTCAGCTGCTCATTTTTCAGTTGTAAGCATTGATGCATTGTCCTATTTTCCTGCCCACTTACTTGAGTTAAAATAGCCTAGTGTAGAACTCAAAGTACAGGCTCTGCAAATGCAAATCACCTAGAATATGCAAATTACAATTCTGTTTAAAAATGTGGGTGTTTGGTTAAGTACACTAAATAATTTTTCCATCCAAAGCTATTTTGCTTAATTACAAACTTGAAATGCACTAGAAAACAATTCTACTCCCAAATCACTCAGGTCCAACATGTACTTCTTTGGCATCATCTTAATTAAACCTGGTATCTGAACATTAATTATGAGCTCCACAGAGATAGACTGATTGAAAAAATTTAAAATATATGCATACATGCTGATCATTTAATGTAAAAGTCGTGTTTGCAGAAAAGAAATCCCAACTGCTAAATAACTCATAAGAAAGTAATACAAATGTGCTATTATGTGATGCATAGATTTAAAGTGAAAAATGAGCTGATAGGATTATATAATCATATCCAGGAGACAACTAGATTCAAGATGAATTTATTATAAAAAAATCACTTTTAAGCATCCTCTAAATGGAATATATTGCAAACTTCAGAAAATGCTTTTATTAACTGCTATATGTTTATGTACTTTGAGCTTACTAATGCATCATGTTAAGAAAATTAACTACACAATATCAATATAATTGTCAAATCTGACCTAATTTAAAGAGTCTCCAACAAACTTATTAAGTAAATATTCCACTCCATTTGAAGAAAAAATATATAATGAAATATGTTTACCAGAAGAGCGACTGCTAGCACCTACAGTGCTCTTACCTAAATTAGAAAGAAGAGATCTTTATTCAAGATACTCTATTTCCATATGTCAAAAATTTGTTGTAATATACTCATGTTGTAAAAAGAAGATATTTTTATGGCTGTCTGTTAGAAAATGGTCACTGCATATTCAAATTAAGTCTGTCTATGATGTGGATGGTGCCCCACGAGGTGTCCTGATCACGTTAAATATTTTCGTTTGTTTTCTTGATTAATACGTACTAAAACAAACATTCCATTCAAGGTCTAAGAATGAATGAACTTCAATATATCAACTACAGGTTATGGGAACTGTAGTATGGGTTTTTATTCCTGTGTAAAATAATAATCCCAATTGAAATGTCAGTAAACAATCTAAAAATATTTTGTAAGAAATTTAAGCATCTCCTCAAAATTCTCTCTCTTTTTTTATTATACGTTAAGATATTATAGTAGGCTTTGCAAAAACACAAAATAGTCATAATAAGAGTCTTAATGTAAATGGACAAAAATCATGAACAATCATCAATAAATGCTTCAAAGGATTATCCATTATTTGTTTGTTTGTGCACATATTAGTACAGCAATTCTTTCACTCGAAAATATTTGGTAAGTGTTTTCTGTGCACTCTTAGTAAATATCAATACGAATTGGAGGCATTGACATTACCATAAAGATAGAAAAATTTTGATAAAGAGACAGCAAATAAAAAATTCTAATATAATATAGTAAGTTCTGTAAAAGACATAAGCAAAGATCAAATTGAATTAGATAATTATTTTCCCAACTCATTTCCCCATAGAGATTACATAAGTTTAAATTACAACAGTATTGAGAGCTTTGGATACATTAACTGATCCAATAATTAATTGAATCAGAATATGCTACAGAAATCTTTTAAACAGAAAATTCTTAACTCATTCCTTATCCAAAATAAACTTACAGATAGAATTAGAATTTACCTGTTTGAAAAAATGAAGCCATGCATATAAGAAGAAAATAAGCAAGAATGGTTTTCTAATCTCGTGGTGAGGTAGCTTTCTCTAAATATAAATTGCTAAAAGCAATAGATATGAATAAATAAAAAGATTATAAAAGACATTTAACAATATAAAAGGTACCAAACATGTAGAAAATATTTTAAAACTTACTGAAACCAATAACTGCAAATCAAATTGAGATGTCATTTTTAATTAAAATAATTTTAACTTAAAAAATTTTTAATGGTAGGGCCTACCCTGTGACTCATTCGGGAGAGTGCGGCGCTGGGAGCACAGCAACGCTCCTGCCCTGGGTTCGGATCCTATGTAGGGATGGCTGGTGAGCTCACTGGCCAAGCGCGGTGCAGGCGACACCAAGCCAAGGGTTACGATCCCCTTACCGGCAAAAAAAAAAAAAAAAAAAAAAAATTAATGGTAAACTTATATGGGCATGAGTTTTCAGAATGAGCTCTATTTTATACTAGTGGAGGAATGGTAAACTAGTGCAAAAGTTCAGGAAGGCAATTTGGCAAAATAACCGAAGACAGAGAGCAAGTTGGGAGAACAGTGCTTGAGAGAAGAGAAAAATATCAGACAAGATTCTTTGCTCATTTGGGCTTTGAAAGTGTATCTACGAAGCACATCCACAAGCGTAACCACTCTGAAGTGGCCCTTCAGATGAACTACAGCCATTTCAATCTTCCCAACTGAATTTTTTGTTTATGTAAGAGTTTCAAATTTGGGGCCATGATGTATTAGACCTCAACATATTTAGTTCCACATATTCATACATGAATGCTTTACTTTTTACACTACAATTTTTCATTTTGATAACAATTCTTTCTCTTATTTGTACTTTTAAGAATCTTATTTGCATACATTGATATATTGAGGTAAATGTGCAAATTATAATGTATTTAATAGAATGAGTACTCTAAAATTCTTTTTGAACCTTATTTTCAAGTTGTCATAGTTTTGGTAAATTTCACAGGGAATGTGCAGAATCAAACAAAAACTAGATAAAATATTACTGCTACATCCCAACCAAAAAATATATATACCTAGAAATTCATTCTTTGAAATGTATTCTAAAAAGCAACCAAATATACAGGAATCTATCTGTATTTTTTTTTTCTGACACAAATGGAAACTATGCTTTCGTGTCACTGTGATAGTGATACAGATGAAACGAAAATCTGAGGGACAGAACACATCAGGTGGGAAAGAGGTGGACCATGCAAAATGGAAAATTAAGATTAAAAGGTAGACTTAAAAATGGCTCTTCCCTCCTTAGTTAGATGAGCCCTTGGGTCCGTGTATGGTCAGAAAAGCAGATTTTGTCCTTTAGAATGGAGATTAAGAAAATAAATAAATAAATAAATAAAATTAAAAGATAAAAGCTCTAGGTGAAAGGCTGTGAGCAGGAGCTGGAGTGGAGGAGGTGCTCATGGCCAGAGATGGTCTGGACATGATGAGTGACAGGTGTGAGAAGGAAGAGTGAAACTGTTGGGCTGGGGGTGCACAGGTACAGATTTGGGGGATTCTTTCCAACATGCACCATGATGCCACTTTCCCCAAAGCCCATAACATCATAGCCTGTCATCATTCTGAGAATCATGCTCTGGGGTGTACGGTTCATATGTGTGAGAGGGCGGCAAAAACGATTGCCTGGCTCTAGCATATGCAGGGAAGAGCAGCTCTGGGTGAAACAGAGTGAGAAGAAGTACAGTGAACTCTCTGTTCCACTCCCCAAGCTTTGGGGAAGGAAAGCCCAAATTCACGATCCTGGGACTTTTGACTTAGTTACTGGACCCTTGGTATGTTCCCCCCTTGTTAATTTAAAAAAAGCAACACTCTTTATGAATAATTGTTGAACTATGAATTTAAAAAAAGAGTAAAGAATTAAGGAGAGTTAATATTTATTTTTGATTTTTTAAAACTTTTTTTGGTTTTCATAAACAGAAGCTACATAAATGTGTTTTGAAAAGCTTTAAGAAAAGGGTAAGAATTCATAGAAAAACTTAAATGTTTTCCTCCATTTCCTGAGTCCATTTTCATTTCTTGTGCCACCAGTAACCACTATCAACATTATAAGTTACCTCCTTCTCTCTACGTATTTTTATAAGCGTACATTTTTACATAAACCACTATACATTTACATGCATGTATTTTCATATGTGTGCTTAGATAGTAGACAAACAGAATTCCACATGCATCTTTCTGTGTATAAAAGCATATACATAGTTCATAGTTCATATACATTTTGTTTTTGCAATTGCCATTTTCTAAAATACTGTGTTGGAAATCTCTATGAGTCAATACATGTATATCTACATGTTTGCACTTTTCACATGATTCTGATAATTTGAAGAGTAAATGAACCATGGTGAATTTAATCTATTTCTTGTTGGAGATGCATTTAAGTTATCCAATCTTTCAATATCACAAGGAATGCTTCAATGATCATATTGAGCATGTGTGAATATTCTGGTAGTACAGATTGCTAGAACTGGAAGTGCCAAGTAAAATTCCTGCACATTTAAATTTTATTTTTATTAAGAGCTTTACAGTTGACACACACTTTATAGCTTCTATAGTTGGTGTGTAAAAGATCAATATACTTAATCTTTTGCATTCTGATGAGCAATAGAGAACATTATATCTATGTTTTAATTTGTATGCCATAATTATAAGTATGTTTAGTAATAATTTTATATTTCATCAGATATCTTTATCTACTAAATATAATATTTAATAAATATTTAGTTAATGAAAAATCAAAACTAAATTCAGTGTACTGACCAACAACTAAAAAAAAAAAAACCACACACAAATGAAAAAAACCCTAAATTTAGCAGTTATGAATAATTTTCAGAACACTACATAATACTTAACAAAATGTGTAGAATAAAAACTGTATGGGGCCAGCCCCATGGCTCACTAAGGAGAGTGCGGCACTGGTAGTGCTGAGGCCACGGGTTCAGGTCCTATATAGGGATGGCTGGTGCACTCACTGGCTGAGTGTGGTGCAGACCACACTGTGCCGAGATTGTGATCCCCTTACTGGTAAAAAAAAAAAAAAAAAAAAAAAATTGTATGCAGAAGAAAATACTATGGCATCAAATGCATATTTTAGCAATTTTCTTAAAATGTTGATAATAGTAAAAATGAACTTAATAATGGTAAAGTTAAAAGTATATAAATATATGAATATATAACATTTAATAATTTAATAAATTTACTTAAATACCATTTGCTCATGTTAATTTGTAGAAGCTTTTTGTGGTTCTATTTCTTTTCTGTTATAAATGTTACCATTTTTTCTGTTAATCCATTAAGTCCAGTTAATCAAACTTGGTATTTTATTTTTCAAATTTCCATATAGCATCAACTCTATGGACAGGTCATAGTCTTGACATAATTGTTATCGTCTGTGCAGTAAATAAAAATTTGCACAATGTGGGCGAAATGCTTGGTATAAAATTCTAGAGATGATAGTAGACACTAGTGACTCTAGAATTTCAGGACAAATAAAGAACACATATTATTAAGAAGAAGAATGCCCACTCTCACCACTCCTATTTGATATAGTATTGGAAGTACTAGCCAGAGTGATCAGGCAAGAGAAAGAAATAAAGGGTATCCAGATTTGAAAGGATGAAGTCAAACTGTGCCTGTTGGCAGATGACATGATCCTATATATACAAAAACCTAAAGATTCAACCCAAAACTCTTAGAACTGATAAACAATTTCAGTAAAGTTGCAGGATACAAAATCAACACTCCCAAATCAGCAGCATTTTAATACTCCAAAAACAAAGTAGCAGAAAAAGAAATCAAAAAGCAAAACCATTTACAATAGTCACCAAAAAAATAAAATTCCTAGGAATCAGTTTAACCAAGGAGGTGAAAGAGCTCTACAATGAGAATACAAAACACTTCTGAAAGAAATTAAAGAGGATACAAAAAGATGGAAAGACATTCTATGCTCTTGGATTGAAAGATTTCACATTGTGAAAATGTTCATATTACCCCATGATTCAAAGCAATCCCTATCAAAATACCAATGATATTCTTCACAGAAACAGAAATAACAACTGCAGCATTCATATGGAACAACAGAAGACAATGAATAGCCAAAATAATCATGAGTAAAATAAACAAACAAACAAACAAACAAACAAATAAATAAATAAAGCTAGAGACAGCTCTATCTGACTTCAAATTATACTACAAAGTTATAGTAACCAAAACAGCATGCTGCTGGCATAAAAATAGACACTTGGACCAGTAAAATAGAGTACCCAGAAATCAATGCACAGACTTCAGCCAGCTGATCTTTGACAAAGACAACAAGAACACACACTGGGGAAAAAACTGCCTCTTCAATAAATGGTTCTGTGAAAATTGGACATCTATATGTAGAATGAAACTAGACCTGTACCTTTTTCCATATACCAAAATCAACTCAAAATGGATTAAAGACTTAAATGTAAGACCCAAACCATAAAATTACTAAAAGAAAACATAGACCGACCACTTCAGGAAGCAGGACTGGGCAAAGACTCTATGAGTTTGAAGTTTATCTAAAATTTCCTGAGAGCATGACAGAAAGGAAAATACTATCAATTATACATGGATGTATATGATATAGGAAATAAACTTCAGGGTAAAAAGAAACAAAAATGAAGGTTTCCTTGATATTGAATCGAAAATAAAATCATCATGTGGATCTTATATAATAGACTCTAATTTTTATAAAAAAAATTTATATTAGTAATATATAGATAACAAATGTTGCAAAAAAGATCATGTAATTATTATTTTTATTATTATATTATTTCTCATATATTTTCTTTAAGCAATTTACGTTTGTAGTTATATATTATACTCCCCAAGTATTTTCAGTTTTCGTTCTTCTGGACACAGGTGACTACTGCACTTATTTTCAGGCTGTGGTTGTCCAGCACATGAACAGTTTAGCTAATGGTTGTTAAGTGTATGTGTTGCCTGTGTGGGTCTTCCATGGTACTCTTTTCCTTCTGTCATGGTACAATGGCTATATTCAAGAGTGTAGCCAGACCTTAGCCCATGTGTCAGAATTAGAATAATGCAGAGCAGGACCACTGGAAACTCGTAATACACATAAAGCATAAACAAGAAATAAAATCTATATATTTTGAAGTCTCTGAGATTTGGGATTTGTTTATTATCACAGGATAATCTAGTCTTATATTGTGGATTTCAAAATTAAACTAATTCAAAGTAGTTATGTTGCACGAAAATGTTGAGGTCAAGTTATACTTTGTACGGTATCTTTTGAGCCAAATATATATTTGAGTAGCATAAATTAGGTAAGCATAAGAATTTTAACCAAATATCACTTCATCTTTGACAGGAGCTTCAGAGCAGGCAGTTTCAACTTGCTCTCTTAATTAGGGGCCAAAAATATAGGGTTACTATAAAATCATGGGAGAATCAAATACTCTGAAATCCAGAATGAGTCTGTCACAGATGCAGCTCCGTTATGAAAACTTAAAAGTTTACCTCGTCTTCTTACAAGAATGTACAACTTTTCCACTTGTGCACAGAAATTACTGCAGGAAAAGTTAAAACTTCTCCTTCCAAGGAATTGACCCTTGCTTATCAAAATTTGTCCTACCATATTTATCACCATGAAGGAGAAAATTTTAGATCTATAAATTTATTATGAAAATTGCTATAAAGTTTAAATCACCACTGTAAAGTGAGGAGCATTTCCTCATATCTTCCAACTATGTGCTTTTTCAATTCCCTTTTTTATTCCCCTCTCTTCTCATGCTGTCCTCTAACTTTGCAAATTCCAACTTGCAGTCCCTGTATACTGCGAGATATACGTGGGTTTGCCTCCCTCGGAATTTCCCTCATATTTCACTGCTTTTCAAATGTCCCTTCTTGTCTATGCGGTAAATTGTAGGTCTGAACTCTTTTCCATATTTTTAAAACCCCAATGAACTCACTGTAATAAATTAACAACTGAACAGACAGTGGACTTCCCTTCTGTGGTTGTGTGCCCCTTTGAATATAGGAGAATCCTTAATGATTCCCAGGAATTACACGGCACAGAGGGTATTTTCAAAAGGTGATGTTCTCAGTGCACTTCAAATCACACTATATACATTAAAGATCACTCCATCTATTAGTTAGAAATGATGATTACCTTAGAAAAGAAAAAAAAGTAAATTGGCTAAATTTGTTTATCACAATTTAACAATTTATTACATTACTGTATGGTAGTAGTAGCAGTAGTATTGTGTTACCTTAATACAAAGCTAAATCCCTCAAACTCCTCACTACTTGGATTTTCATGAAGGTTAAATAAAGAAAAATTGCAAAGGCACCTTTTTTTATTTAACTACAAACTCCATTACAAACTAGCAATAGTTTTTCAAAAATCAGTTAGACATATGCTTAAAATGTTGGTTTGGTTTGAGCCAAAAAAACATGTGCGGACATATGCACTACATACAAACACATTCTTTAAATTATCCACTTTGTCATATCTACTGCCAAGAGAATATTATCATTAAGTTAGGAAAATTAATTAATTGGATCATCCAGATTTTAATGTTCATAATCAAAGTACTTAAACATCTGTACATTAAATGTGTTTCTGAACAAAAAGTTTTAATATGTACGCTGCCTGTTTACAGCTGTGCTACTCCAACATCTATGGTTTTGTACCTCAGAATAAAAAATAAAAGCAAAGAAAACATGTAAAGACATTGAAGCAAAAGAATTAGAAATCTGAATTATAAATATAGAGGAGCCAAAGAGAATTACTGAGGTTTGAGTAGGAGAGGGATTGAAAGAAGCAATGTCAGCTTAAGTTTCAAGCTGTAGTAGGGAACTGAGAATCGGAAGTGGTTGACAAAGTGGGCAGGTTGGAATGGGGCAAATTCAGATAAGAGGAAAATCAGGAACTCTCACATAGAAAGAAATTACTGCAAACAGTCATGCCAGTCATATTTTCCAGCATATTCGTCATAGGCAAATACTATTTTAGAAATTGTAAAGATCTAATAGTCATACCTTAAAACCCCTAATTCAACCTACTAAATTGCACTGACCAACCAAGCCAATTCAAGGTAGATCTAGGAGCAGAACACAAAATATCTTAACACAACACCAATCTACTTTTATTCCTGGTTCGGATAAACATGAAGGAAACAAAATAAAAATAAGATATAAATGGCAAGGTTTATTGTTGATTGAACATCTGTTCAATGGATTTTTCAATAAGAAACATATTTCAAATTGGCAACCACTTCTGTTCTTGAATTGCAGAGTATCATTTTATCACAAAAATTGCATACCTAACATACCTAAATCTGGATTAATCAATCAATGAAACTGTTCTTTTATAGCCCACTCAGCTTTCTAGAAAATTTATTGTCACCTTATACATTCTATTGCTGCAGATGTATTCCTGCTTAGCATTTTCAGTCTAACATCATTTTGTTCAAATTTATGAGTGAATTGGGATTGACAGAATACATATCAATTAGATTCAATAACCTAATTTTTTAAAATATAAAATGTTATCTTTTATATAAAGTATGTGAATTGACACCAATAATACATACTTGTACTCTTAAATTAGTGAAAGCCTCGGGGCCGGCCTGGTGGCGCACTGTAGCAGTGCGCCGCTTGGGAGCGTGGCGGCGCTCCCGCCGAGGGTTCGGATCCCACATACAGACCGGTTCCCGCTCACTGGCTGAGCGAGGTGCGGGGGCAACACTGAGGGTTGCGATCCCGTTGCCGGTCCGGTCCGGTACGGGCGTGACACTGAGGGTTGCGATCCGTTGCCGGACACGAAAAAAAGACAAAAAGGAAAAAAAAAAAAAAATTAGTGAAAGCCTCTTTTAAATTTTAGTTGAAATGCAGTAACTTCTAATTTGGTCACTGTTTTAAAAAGCAAATTATTATACAGACATAAAAGTTTTCAAATCATTGGAGCTAACCCACTTTAATCACTAATGCTTGCTTCTATTTTATTCATTTTTAATGTAATTTTTTTATAATCCCTTATACATGAGAGTCTCCTCAAATAAGATAGTAAACACATTTTAAATATTTCCTGAGGAATCAAGCTCAAAATCATTTACATCACAGACTTTCAGAGATGAAAGAGATTTAGTCTAGTTCAACTCCCTCATTTTGTAAAAGAATGAACTAAGGATGTAAGAGAATCACCTGTACAAGGTACTAGAAGACATGGGACTCCGACCCAGGTCTGATGGCTCCTTCTGCTCACTATTTGCTCAGTTGCTTTGTGTGCTCTAATTGACGATGTTTACCATCATCATGAAGGTAACTGGGACCTCTTGACCATCTACACACACTATAGCTTTCAGTTCCTAAGTACATATAAATTTTGGTGGTTATCTTTGGTCCTAGGTATCATTTTCTACATTTGTTTGCCATTAAAACACTGTAGTTTAGAAACCTGCTTCTGCTGACAGTAATATGTTAGGAATGACAAACAAGATAAAAAGCATTTTATAATTGAGTTTATCTTAAGGGTAAAAAATGGGACTCGAATGTCTCCTCCACAATAAAACATGTTTTCTTGTGTGTTTACTTTGGGGCATGTATATTAGTACATTTAAATGTTAAGATTATGTTTAATTTCTCAGTTCTGACATGGCCATTTTAGTGACTTGTGGTGAAGTGAGTTTTGTTATGATATTTTAGGTTAAATATTAGAATATATTTTCTGTAATTCATAATGCCTTTACTGAATTCAAATTCATATATATTCTGGAAAGTGCTAGCAGCTGAAAATATATATATTACACACACATATATATATATTTATACGTATACACATTAGTATATTTAAAACACAATCATATAGAAGTTGTATTTAAGTAAAAAAAAGAAAAGGTAGAGTTTGATTATATTTTTACACATGTAAATAATGTATGTATATAATGGGTGTATACATATACAACATACATATTTAGAAAACTTTAAAGGAGCAGTGTTTTAGGGATATACCACATCCACCAAATGTCTTAAATTTTAAGCATAATCTTTAAAAGTAAACTAAAAGAAATGGGACAGCCATTCATCACTATTTCCTTTTTATGTTCCAAATGATTCTAGGCTAGGACCGATTGTGTTGAATCGCATAAAAGTCTGGGGCATATTTACACTCACTGAGTGCTTAATGAGCTCTGGTGTCTATTTTTATGATCTTGGTATAACCTATATCATTCAAACCTGTACCATTTCCCAAAGGCTTTGGAACTAAATGGCTCCTCTTTAGTGTTCAGGAAAGAAGGAGCTTGTATTTCCACTTTCTGTGCACCACAGAAGGCTCACACCTCCCAGTGATTCTGCTCTTCATGTTTTGCTTAAGCTTTGCTTTCCAGAGGACCGTGATACAGAGGGACCAGTAAGGTTTCCTCTTAGGAAATCAAATGTCATTGGGTTGCTTTGTTTCAGGGTTATTTTAAAGTTGAGTACCTTCCTGAGGAATTGTTTCTACAGTGATTGCCAATTTTCTGCTTGAGAGGTTTATGATCAAATCGTCTCTGGTAGGAGTTTTAGTTGAGGTTCTTTCTACTGCTGTTCTTCCAGGATATTTGCTAGCACATGCTAAAATTTCTTTTTCTATTGTAGTTAACATTTACAAGTTTGAGCACCCACCAAAATGAATTATTCAGAGCATATGGCTTAGAAACTGATAGACTTAATTTCAAGGAGGAATAAATGCATAGAGGATTTTAAAACGAAAGGTGGAAAGTCTGTGAGTATAACATAAAAAGTCTTCAAAATTAAGCTCCAAGGTGTAAAAATTCTGCTACAGGATAAATAATGTCTTCTGGAATCTGACAAACTCATAGGGAAAGGCCTCATATAAATTGACATAAGAATCACAATTAAACCCTTAAAAAAACAAAGTAACAGATAAATGCCTTATTTTCTTCGGTTTTCTACTTTCCAAATATTATCTAAAAGAAACCTTTCTTAAGCTAATTCTCATTAATTGTTCATGGCTACCATCTAAATGGCATTATCTACCATGGACTTCAGTATTCTCAGGGAGTAAACACTAAGTGAAATAATGAGTGACAGTTTATGAAGGCAATGTCATGATAACAAGACAGCATCTGCATGGAATTAACAGGTCTAATGCGACTCACATTGCCCCAGCAGTGCGCTACAAAATGAGCGCACCAGAATTCTGTTCAACAACAACAAAAAATGTTTACATCTCTTTCAGAAATTGCAATCACTAATTCTCTTCATGATAATTGACATTCCAGTTGTTTAGTAGGCAATAAATCAAATATAGAAACGGTTCTGTTTCAACATATCAGCGTCATTTTAACTGTTGCCTCAGACTGTTCCAAGCCAGAAATACTTGCTCCTATATCATTTAACAGTCTACAAGAAAGATATATGTACAGTATATAAATAAACTTAAATGTAAAGCTATTCCAGAGTCTAATCAATCTAATCAAACTAAAAACAAAAATTTTGAAGAATATTAGTGGTACCATTAATTAAATATTACGAATTATGTATCATTCCCAAAGGTTATATTAAAAAGATGATGGTAATAATGATAGTGAATTTTAACATAACTTGATATTTTAAAAAATACCTCCCAAATGTTTATACTAAAAAAAAGGACACAATTATAATTTTGTTGTTTTTTTTTTTTAAATGTACTGAGTGTATTATAACATTTGCATTGTGTCCTCGGGTAGTAGTCCTGCTGAGCTTATCTAAAAATGAAAGATGAGAGAAATCTCATATTTAATGAATCACAATTTTAGAAAGACATGAATTCCTTTTTCTGAATCTAGGGCCCAACCTCTGTCTCTCTCCATTGTATTCCTAACCTTGTATTTAACTTTCACAAATTTGGCCCACAACATGGTAAGGAAACACATTATGGTCAGAGTTCTTTAACTTTTCCATTATAGCCAAACACATCCAGGAGAAACGGAATTATATAAAGCATTGTTATAGTTTCCTCCAGTTTTCTCAAACCAATTAAATGAACTTCACAACACATAATAACAGGTGAAATATAACTTCCAGGTAAAGTGTAAAGGATATATACACAGGAACATAGATACCTTCAGAGAAAAGGAGGTCATTTAATGAACAGTCACCATGGCATACCAAAAAAATAGAATATAACAAGTCTGGAAAAGTCAAAAAATTCCTTTAAATTACCTCACATCCATAGAAACCACTTTTTAAAAGCAAAACCCACATGGAATAAAAATGGTGAATTTTAAACAGTAAGGACCACAGACATTAATGCACAATATGACAAATGAAAACCTGAATATACCTCCTGAAAGAGAATTCCAGGTGGGACTCAAATTCTGGTTTCATTCATTCAAAAGCATTAATGAAGGAATTGCATTGTATCAAGAATTGTGCTGCACAAATGATAAATCATTCTTTGAAGTAGTTTCAATATAATGGGATATTGTAAAGGGTGGGGGAAAAGAGAGGAAATTACAGTACAGGATAACATTTTTTCTGGTAGAATTAAAATGAATAATAAGAAAATATACAGAGGATTCTTGAAGCCGAACTTTGGAAGTAGGACAACCTTAGAGGGAACTTCATGGATGAGATGATTCTTGAGGTCTAAGTGATAAATAGAAGTTGTCCAAATGGAAGGAGGAAGCACATGTAACAACTAGAGAGGAGACGGACGTAGTGTACTTGTAGGACTCGGAATAATTCCTGCTCCTGGCACTGTGGCAATGAAATAAGTGGTTAAGTGGAGAGAACCGGTCACCAAGTGGAGAAGTCTGGGGGTTTTGTTAAGTAGGTTGTCCCTTTTATTACAGGTAATGAAGAACAGCTAAAGGATTTTAAACAGGGAGTCGCATAAACATATTTTTTAGACATATTTGCTTTGGCAGCAAGGACAATAATAGATTAAGGGGAGTGAGGACTAAGGTACAGGCTAGTTAGGAAGTTGTTTTAATAATCTCAGAGAGAATTGAGGATAATAGTCCCTAAAATAGTGGAAGAGATTAAAAGAATGAGGCAAATAAAGAGGGATAAATATATTTTTGATAACTGATTACATGAGTAAAAATAACTGAATGATGGTTTCTGATTTAATGATGTTGACAGCTTGTGGAAAGCCTGGGCCATTCACTGATACAGGGAATACAGGATTAAAACAGATTTAGAGTGAAGAAGGCAATGATTTAGAGTGAAGAAGAAGGCAATTAACAGATAAAGAGTTCATTTTTGTATGTATTGAACTTGAAGTTCTTAGAAAGATGTACAGAGGGGAGTTGGATATATGGTTTTAGAAAATTAAGCTGAAGATTACTATCTTGAGATTCCTCACTTTGTATATAGGTGTCACAATTTTAGCATACTTTAGATGAGATCAGATGAGAGGAGAATTGAAAGTGGAACTGTAGGGCCAGCCCGTGGTGCACTCGGGAGAGTGCGGCGCTGGGAGCACAGTGACGCTCCCGCCGCGGGTTCGGATCCTATATAGGAATGGCGGGTGTGCTCACTGGCTGAGCGCGGTGCTGGCGACACCAAGCCAAGGGTTGCGATTCCCTTACCGGTCATGAAAAAAGACAAAAAAAAAAAAAAAGAAAGAAAGTGGAACTGTAAAACATCAACATGAGTAGCATTTTCATAGAAAGAGGGGAAGGAGATAAAGGAATACTAAAGAATGGGGGAAGGGAAATCAAAGTGTCATTGTGTAAATCGGAGAAGGGAAAATTTAAGACAAGCATGGCCAAAGAGTTTAAATCATTACAATAAGATCAGATATGTTAGAGCCTTAAAAAATTTTATTGGATTTAGCAAAATGACCATGGCGAGAATAGTTTTAAAGGAATTACGGACCAGGAAAAGCAGACCAGAATGTATTGGGTTGTAGAGTAAATGAGAGGTGGCTAATTGCTAAATTCCTTCAATTTATAGTGCCCTGTACAATGTAAAGATGACAGACATGTTCTCTATCCCATATATTGTCTATTAGGGGAGATAAGTCTCAATGCACTCTGATGATTTCTGTGATTGAGGAATTGCAAGGAGATTTACTTCTTTTATGAAGCTTGATCTTTAAGGAAAGATAAGGAGTGAGGTAGAAGCTAGATGGAGAATTAGGTCATAATTAAAACTTTCTTTATTTTTAATATTTTTAATTTTTAACTGTGGCAGAATCACTTAATGTAATATCCACTCTCTTAAATTTTTAACTGTACACTACAGTATTGTTAGCTATGGGGATAATGTTGCACAGCAGATCTTTAAAACTTACTCAACTTGCATAACTAAAAATTTACTCATTGATTATAACTCTCCATTTTCCCTTCTCCCCAGTCCCTGTAAACCAAGATTCCACTATCTGATTCTATGAGTTTGACTATTTTAGATGCCTAATATAAATGGGATCATGCAGTATTTGTCCTTCTGTGATGTCAATAAGCATAATGTGCCCAAAGTTTATTCATGTCATCAGATACTCCAAAATTTCCTTCCTTGGGTATATGGCAAAAGATAGGGGTCTAGTTTCATTCTTCCACATATGGATATCCAGTTTTCGCAGCAACAATTACTGAAGAAGCTATCCTTTCCCTAATGTATGTTCTTGCACATTTGTCAAACATCAGTTGTCTGTAAATATGTGGATTAATTTCAGTGTTCTCAATTCTATTCCATAGGTCCATGTGTCTGTTTTTATGCCAGTACCATGATGTTTTGGTTACTGTAGCTTTGTAGCATATTTTAAGGTCAGGTAGTATAATGCCTCCAGCTTTATTTTTTTACTCAGGATCATTTTTGTTATTTGGTCTCTTTTGTTATTCCATATCAATGTTAGAATTTTTTTTTCTATTTCTGTGAAGAATGCCATTGGTATTTTGATGGGGATTGAATTGAATCTGTAGATCATTTTGGGGGGTATGGATATTTTCAATGTTAATTCTTCCAATCCAACAGCATGGACTATCTTTTCATCTTTTTTGTGTACTCTTTCATTTCTTTCAGCAGTGATTTGTAGTTCTCATTTTAGAGATCTTTCATCTGCTTGGTTAAATTTAGTTCTAGTTTTGTGTGTATGTGACTATTGTAAATGGTCTCCCTTTCTTGATTTCTTTTTATGCTAGATCATTATTGAAGTATAAAAATGCTACTGATTTTTGCATATTGATTTTGTATCCTGCAACTCTACTGAAATTGTTTATCAGCTCTAAGAGTTTTTTGGTAGAGTTTTTAAGTTTTTCTATATATAGGATCATGTCATCTGCAAACAGGGACAGTTTGACTTCATCTTTTGCAATCTGGATGCCCTTTATTTTATTCTATTGCCTGATTCCTCTGTCTAGTACTTCCAATATTATGTAAAATAGGAGTGGTGAGAGTGGGCATCCTTGTCTTTGGCATGTCTGGTTTTGTGCTTGCCTGGGGTGCAGGAGCCTCTCAACTAATTTCTGTGTTTCTCACAAGAGGAATTTGTCCATGAATTGTTGTTGAATCCGTGTGTTTGTTGGGGGAAGGAGAGTCCAGAGTTTCCTATTCCACTTCGACTTTTCTCATTTTAAAATAAAACTATCTTAGATGAGAGAGTTTAAAAAATAATATATACAATATTTATAATACAAAATATACAGTAGTGCTATAAACATAGGAAAATAAAGTGACCACTTAGAAATTAATACCCTGTCAGTTGATATCAAAGGATATTATGAGAAAAATTCAGAACCTACATTTGAAGGCATTTGGAAAAAGGCTTATGAAGTATAGATCAGGTATGGAGAAGGAGAATTTTTAACTTGTACTAAGTACTAGTAGTAATTGCAAACAATGCCCAAATCTAGCTCTTTATCACATTGGACTTGTCAACAGGTAAATTCTTTAAGGCCAAGGGCTGGGATTGATTTTAACATTGCATTAAGTATACTTAATCCAATGCTTGCGTCTAAGATCATTAGTAGCTCGATGCACTCTCTTTTTATGTTACTTCTTTCATGTATATTTTCCAGTGAAACCAAATATCAGAACAAAATCCAAATGATTTGCCATCTTTATAAATAATCCAAACTAAGAAGTTATTTATAATGTTTTAATAGTATTAGGATACTTTAAAAATATTATTAATGACAAGTAAAAGATAGTTTTAAAAAGGATCTTAGAATTGAATATAACTTTAGGTGTCATCTGGGCTAGAAAAGCTCACAACTAATTAATATCAGGTTTGCTTGATTTGAGTCAGCCTCTAGGCTTGCTGTACTTTAGTCTGGAGGATGGGGTTAGATCTGATACATTTTAATCTGCATGATGACTGTTAGCTTGACTCTATTCCCATGGCCTTAGGAATGTTCTAGTGAGATTTAACAAAAATTCAGTGCAAATTCTTCACCTCTTTTATGCAATATGTGATCTCTACATAAGGAGAATCTGTGGTGTCAACTTTATTTTTACATAAAGAAAATACTAAGCATTTCTGACTCCCAGTCTAGAAATTCAAAGGATAATTATTGAAAAAATACAGGATCTACTAGGGAAGATGACTTCCAGAATAAGTGGAGACATTATATATTAGCCTACACTCTCTAACCCATCATACTGGCATGATAATCTAAAATAATTCATCCATAAATGAGTGGGCAATTCTGTACAATGCTTGCAGTGTTTGGGTTTCTGGAAATAAAAATATAATAAGATATTATAGATGAAATCCTTCCTTAAATATACCACAACCTTCATTAGAAAATTAATAGCTGGATGAGAGAATAAAATGTCTACAAGCAAAAAACTGAAAGAAAAATCATTGGAGATAAAATCATGTTAAATAACCAAAAAAAAAAAAATCTATTAAAATCAGTGACCATGATTATGTCAGTTGTTGGTAAACTAAACTTTTCTGTAATTTTTTCTAAACCATGATAATTTTTTATTATGAAAAATTGTATGCCGAAAGCATCTGAATACTCAAAATTTGTCAAAGCTTGTGGTTATTTATTTCTGGATGGTTATTTTTTTACTTATGAAAAGTATTACAATATATAGACCTCTACAAAAACAAATACTTAAACAAATAAAGCATATACTGGGAAAAGTTGGAACTTCATATAATCTTGGCAGAAAGAAAATAAAACCACCATGAAAATACACTATAAACAAAGAAAATATCAACATTTTGTTTATATTAAAGAATATATTTTGGTAACCACTGGATTTATTTTTTCATGATGATGTAGTTTTTTTTCCATAGAAGAGCCCAATTAAAGAAAGTATTAAAAAAATTCCATTTGTACCTCTGCATGAATATGTTGCAAATATATGTATGTGAGCTTTTTTCTTTAAAGAAATATCTTCAGCAGAAAATCTGACATCCAGAAAAGTGAAAAAGCAAATAAAACTTAGACTTCCTCTCTCTGATCATAAGATGAAAACTTCAATACTGTCAATAAGCTGTCAAGTGTTGAAACTGAAGGGACTGTTAGAGATCATTTACTCTGCCTTGCTTGTTAATTGTGTCTCTAATGGAGAGAGTTGGCAAGACTACACATCAACAGCCAGCTGTTTCCTGCCACTTAGTTTTCCCAAGGTATGTATTGTGTGTGTATGCATTTGTGTGTACACAAATACAGACACAAAACCCTCACATAAAAGGCTTTGGCTTCATTTTTCTCAGGCGTACTCTAATCCTGGATCATCAGTTTCAACATGCAAACAGGATTGTGGACAGATTGTATACCATTTTCATCGAAACTACTTTTTCTATAGCTTAAGATATGAACATAAACAAGGCTGCTCTCTAAACTTTTCCTTTGACACGTCAAGAACAGACATGGAAATAAAATCCCAAAGAGGACCCTGAAGTACAACTAACTTGAACCAAGTTAGTTACTACTAACTTGATAAGGAGCAATCCTTATCTCCAGACCACACCTTGTAGTCTGAACCAGTAATTCTCAATTAATTCTCAAGTCCAATTCATTTTAGCAATTATGGTAAGATCAGCTCCTGAATCTGTAATTAATTTTTGTTCAACAGATAATGTCAACAGTGGCTGAGTCTTATCTAATCTTTGTATCAAAGGCACATCAGGGGAAGCAAGAGGTTGAAGTTTAGATTTTATTTCAGGAATTTTGTCCCAAGCCTTTATGGCTGCTCTAGCTGTTTGGTCAAGTAACATGTCCATGCTAATTTGAACCTCATCTCGTAAATTTTCAAGTGAAATAGCATGTAAAGCTTCCCCATATTCTTGTAGCCATACAGTACATTGAGTAGGAGTTAAAACAGTTTTTCCAAGTGTTTTCCAATCCCAAGGGGTCATATTATACCCATTAGCAATTGATTCTAAGTATTCCTTAGTAAAAGTACTATGTAAGCCATTTTCTGTTATTCTCTTTTTCAATCTTTCAAACAAGGAGAATGGGAGGTTTTCATGTCTCAACTGTAAGAACTTTCCAGTTCTTACAACAGGAAAGACATGACGAACATCAACTCCCATGTTATGTCCTTCTTTAAGACAGGACTCCATCAAGGGAAAAAATGAATTGTTTGCCTCCAAAGGTAGAGATGGGGGGAGAGGAGGAGGTGGCGAGGATTGTTTTTCTTCCTCTTTAATGGCATAAACATGTTTTTTTCCTTTTGTTAAGGTCCTGAATAATTTTTAAAGCAATTTGACAAAATTTCCAAACCACTATAATGGATAATAATTTGGTTAGATGATGGTTAGTTACTTTATAACCTACAGCCTTAAGGAGACATAGAAGTACTGAACTATGTTGAACTTCCCTCTTAGACAGTAAACTACTTATAATCACAAGAATAGATAGAAAATTGAGAGAGTAAGAAAGGAAAACTTCCAGGCAAAGCACTAGCTAGACACTGCAGCAGGCGTGCAATCGCTTATTTGAAAGCCACTTCTGCTATCCCCCTTACCGGGGTGAGTCCCTCTTACTGGGCTTTCCCTCTTGATGGGATGAGTAGACATTCTCTTCCTTTTTCCAGTCATCCTCTTTCTTTTCCCACTTTTTATCGGGGCCTCCCTTTTGTCAGGATAAGTGGCAGACAGACATCCTCCTTCTTTTCCTTTCCAAGGCTTAGCAGATCAGTCTCCAATCTGTGGACCCAGAATTTGTCATGTCAGGGTCACCATTTATTGCTTTGCCTCCCATGGATTTGTCACCCCTTTTCCCCTGGGTGACAGAGCCACCAAAGATTATTCAAAGCCCATCTCTCCTGAGCAGTGAGAAGCCTCAAAAAGGGGTTAATCTCCTGGAACCCTCAAGAGAGAGGTGTTCCTTCCACTTGGGAAATTAACCATGAATTGGGGTTCTCTTCCTGCATGTATTCTCCAGACCAGGAAGTTACAGGAAGAGAACATACTTTTTGCTAAGTATAGTTTAACAAGTTTAACAATAGAAGCTGGTAACATTCAGTGAGACAAGCAAGGTGACATTCTATAATGCAATTTGCAACAAAAGCTTGATTTTAGCAAACATTCTCTTCTCCTAGCAATTTCCCAGTATCTTTACATATCACTCAGTAACCTGTCTGTCTTTGAGCCAGCAACCTTGCTGTATTACAATTCTTTATCTTACAACAGAGACTATAGCCTGAGGAACATTTCCTGTCCTTTGCAAGGTCAATATTTGAAACTGCAAGGCTTTGGAAAACCAGGCCCTGTGGAGTACATTTGCTCTATGCATACTCCACACTCCCCATCCAAAATTTGGTTTGCATGTTAACTCAGATGATACCACACACACATACCAAGAGGGTATGAAAAGATGTATTAGTCACAAAATGAGGCTTTCTAGGGAGAGGAGAGCTAGCTTTGAAGCTATTAAAAATGGCTTGAGAAAAAGGTACAGGAAGGCCAGGCGATTGGCTTGAGTTTTTACCGTGCTGAGGAAGCGGTCTGGAATGAAGGCTTCCACATGTGAAAATTCAGCTTGTATAGTTTGAACTTCCCACTGATGGCAAAAGAAGGAACACACAGGGTTTCTTCACTTGCCCAGATGTGGCAGAGAGTAGAAGAGAAGGTGGCTGAGCTTGAAAGCTGTCAACAGTTAAACATCAAATATGGAGTCAAATTCTTTACTAAAATTCACTTCAGAAGATTTACTAATGACTGAAATGTGCCATGTTTCATTTAATTGAATTTGAATTTAAGTAAGTAATTTTGATACTCTATAAGTCCTGTAGCCTGAGGCCTGTAAGTTCTTTTTTCAAGTGTATTTTGTAGGGTCCTAGTGAGTCATCTATCTACTAAGAATGTGACCTCAGCATACTATATCATGACTGCTCTTCCTCCACACAAGCAACCACCCATTGGGCTCATATATTTCACAAGGTACTAATCTCTCCCCTGAAATTCTGTAGATTGAGGTGAATGTCTGGTTGATACACCCAACCAATGGCTACAGGGTAAGAGTTGTGTTCCTGAACTTAGGATCAGCCATAGCTTATGCAAGAATTGAGGTAAGTGATTCAATCTGAAATACAGAAATAGGGCTGCAGTAAGACACACAACCCAGTGCCAATTTAAAGACCCCAATTCCACATTCCTGTCCCTAAATGTTTGAAACTTGACATAGTTTGGCTACACCTTTATAACAGAGGTTCCATGAAATTCAGCAAATGCAGCACAGAAAAAAGCACAAACTGTCAGCAGGCAGCGTCTCTAGCCTGCAGACAGCAGAACCATTTAGGAAGCCAAAGCAAGAGAAGAAAGACCTCCAGTGGTGGTGGCTATCATGTCAACACCCTGATCACTGTGTCAATTGCTGTGGCCTTCCGTAGATATGGGATGAGCTCCTCCACCAAAATTTGGTTTGGATGTTGGGACCAATGATAACACATGCAAACCAAGAAGGTATCCATAGTTTTTTACTCACATACTGAGACTTTCTGGGTAGAGCATATTCCTAGGCTGGTCCAAAAATGTCTTGAGATAGAGCATAGGGCGGGGTAACTGGCTTAGGGTTTTATGGAAGTTAGGGGTGGGGCTTGGGTGAGAGTTCTCACAAGCATGGCTGAGCTTACATGGTTTAAATTTCCCTATGGTTCCAAAGGAGGGAGCACCTAGGCTTTCTAATCAATTTGTCCAGCTATGAAAGGGGAAGGTGCAGTTGAAAGTTGTCAACAAATATTAAAAATAAACCCTTTATTATAATTGTTTTCTTATCTCTTAAATGCTCTTACTATGTATTACATTATTATTTGTAGGTACGCAGCAGAGTAGAGAAAACTTCAACTCACTCATTATAGATTGTAAAAAATAAACACTAAAATTAGGAAAGAATAAAAGAAAGGACCTAATATTCATTATGAGTCTTGTTTATGGAATTCCTTATGAGAAGTGTTACTATTTCTCAATTTTGCACATAAATAAACTGGGAATGAGTGACTGTAAATGGTTATTTCATGGTCACACAGCTGGTAAAAGGCAGAAATGGGTCTGAGACAGGGTTTTGTTTCTATCTAATGCTGAATCACTTTTTTTCCCACTACTTCATGATACTTCTCAGTTCATTATTTTTTTCCCACGTGATTTCTCAGTAACAAAAATGAAATGGACAGAATAACGGAATCCAAATTGCATATCAAAACTACTTTTTGTGTAGTCTATCTACATAGGTAAGTATAGATGGATGTATCTATCGGTATTTTCTAAGAGTCTTAATGTTTAGCATTTTTGACTTGGTTTTGAATTGTTAATGTATTTTATTTGTGCCATAGGGAATGAGAAACTGATATTTCATTGAATAAACTTTTGTCATAGGATAATTATCTATGTAAAGTCTCATTAGATATTTTTTTCTTGTGGATTGACTAATTTCTTCTTCTAGATTGTATAGCTCTCTCAGTATAAAAACACTAAAATGGATTTTCTGTCACAGTGAAGGAGTATGTAGGAAGTAAATGTTTTTATTTTTGTATTTTTCCTTGGCTATTATATATGTGTTTGTTCTGGAATTCATTAACTCTTTGTTTCATGATTTTCCTCACTAGTGTTAGATCACCAAGAGCATGTTAAACATTGTCTTGTGAGCTAGGAAGGGAGACAGCACAAAGATTACTAAAACTATGTATAGCAATTTTGCCTCTAAGATGTTCATACTCAACTGGGAGATCAAGTCAGTAGGGAAACAGACTTAGAAACACTATATATAAACAAAATGATATGTCTATGGTGGAGAGGCATGGATGGAGGGCTACAGAAAGAAAGGCATGGATGGAAGGCTACAGAACAAAAGGCATGGATGGAGGGCTACAGAACAAAAGGCATGGATGGAGGGCTACAGAAAGAAAGAGGCTGACAGAGGGCAGTGGGGAAAGGGCTTGCTGAGGGATAGTGGCATTTATCCCACCTAAAATTCTTTAGACATTTCTACAGCCATAATCCATGTCCTTCCGGAGTATTACTTCTCTTAGTATATTCCAAGCTACTTCAGTATACGGATTCCTATATCATTTTGCCACCTTCATGGAACTTTGAACAGGGTGCACGTATGCATGTGTGCATGTGCAAGCCTCTGTGAGTATGTAAAATAAACATTTTCTGCTCAATGGAATGAGATATAAAAGAAAATAAATACAGATTTATTTGATTACATTAAGTTTAGGCCTGTGTCTTTCTCTGTTGAAGAACTACCTCTTGACACTTTCTCCTCTCAATCCACTTCAAGCAAAATCTCTCATATCATTAAGATGAACAGGGAAAATCCCTCTGCATAGACCTTCATAGTCCCAAGGGTTCTCTCAAATATAAATAATTTGGTAATTAATTGACTACTACAGGATGCCATAAGTCTTGCCATCATTTCACCTGATCACACTTTCAAACCCTTTAGTCTCCAGACTTTCCATGTATCCATCAGGTAATAGATTTTATGTATTGGGGCATAAGGAAAAACACCTACAGAATAAGCTACTGAATTCAGATATTTTGCTGTTTGGGTACACCCTGCTTTTATGTCCTAATATATCATTGTCTCATGGCTATGCCAGCATCACTCCTCCCAGTTTCCAGCTATATCTCTCTTAATCTGCATTTGAAAGAAGTAACCTCAATGTATGTTTTTGTTGCCTTTGTCATATATCAGATGGCTGTAAGCCTGAGGGGTGATTTCCAGGTTCTCTATTCTGCTCCACTTGTTTGAGTGTCTATTTTTATGCCAGTACCATACTGTTCTGGTTACTCTAGCTTTGTAGCATAATCTGAAGTCAGGTAGTGTTATGGCTCCAGCTTCATTTGTTTAGCTAAGGATTGCTATGGCTATTTGGGGTCATTTGCTGTTTCATATGAATATTAAGATTGTTTTTCCATTTCTGTGAAGAATGTCTTTGGTATTTTGATGTGGATTGCATTGAATCTGTAGATCACTTTGGATAGTATAGACATTTTCACAATGTTAATTCTTCTAACCCAAGAGCATGGAATGTCTTTCCATCTTTTTGTATCTTCTCTAATTTCTTTCAATAGTGCTTTGCAGTTTTCATTGTAGAGATCTTTCACCCCCTTGGTTAAATTGGTTCCTAGGTATTTTTTTTCTCTCATAACTGCTGTAAATGGGCTTACTTTCTTGATTTCTCTTTCTGTTAGCACATTATTGGATAATATAAATGCAACTGATATTGGGCCATTTGTTTTGTATCCTGCAACATTACTGAAATTATTAACCAGCTCTAGGAGTTTCAGGGAAAAGACTGTTTCTTCAATATGTGATGCTGGGAAAACTGGATATCCATATGCAGAAGAATTGGTAATTCTTCTAGTCATGCACCTCTCACTATATATTAAAACCAACTCAAAATTGATGAAAGACTTAAGTATAAAACCTGAAACTGTAAAATTACTAAGGAAAAATACAGGTGAAACAACTCAGGAACTATGTCTAGGCACAGATTATATGAAGAAGAGCTTGAAACGGATGGGCAGGGAGTTCAGTATTAACTGAATGAGGGACATGGGGTATAATTGCAATTTGTGGTAATGGGCAAGCTGCCAGTATGGATCTGGCCATCACATCTTGGGCATGAGTGGTGACAGTTAGCTTTTTAACCATGAATATTCATAACCAATTAAAAAATTTAAAAAATAACCTCATCAGTTGGGATCTGTTTTACTCATGGTTGTGCAGAGAAACACAACAAATATATATATTTATCATACATACATATATGTACATACATATATATGAGAGATTTGTATTTATTTCAAAGAATTGGCTTATGCATTTGTGGAGGTTGGCAAATCTGAAATCTGTAGGGCAGATTGGCAGGCTGGAAATTCGGTAAGTGCTGCCATTGCAGTCTAGAGGCAGAATCACTTCTTTTTCCTCAGGACACTTCAATCTTTGTTCTGAAGACCTTTAACACATTGGATAAGGCCCACCCACATTATGGAGAACAATCTGATTTACTTAAAGTCTGCTGTCTGTAAATATTAATACCATCTAAAAAATATCTTTGCACCATCATGTGGATTGGTGTTTGACCAAACAGCTGGGCACCGAAGCCTAAACAAGTTGATATGTAAAATTTACTATCACAGGATCCATCACAAACACAAAGTTGAATGACATAATTTATTTCAGATTATGCTTTAATACCTATATCTAACCATGTGTTTCCCCATAGACAGCACCATAGTACACACAGGATAACTCTATTAAAAACACCCATATAATATCAAAATAAATACTTCTCTTTAGAAAGACATCCAAGTTTTGTTATCTGAATAGAACAAAAAATATTAGAAACATGTTGTTAGGGACCTGGATCCTAGAGAAATTCTGGAGGCTTGAAGTCCAAAATCAAGATGTCAGCAGAGATGTACTCCTTCTCAAACCCACAGAGGAGAATCGTCCCTCCCCTCTTTCAGCTTCCGGTGGTTTGCTGACAATCTTTGGCATTCCTTGGTTTGCAGCTGCAGCACTTCAATCTTCGTTTCTGTTGTCATGTGGTATTTTCTTTCCATTTGTGTCTATGTGTCTTCCCTTCTTATACAGATATATTGAATTAACAGTCCACCCTATTCCAGTAAAACCTCATCTTACATTAACTAATTACTTCTGCAATGATTCTATTTCCAAATAAGGTCACATTCTGATGTGCTGGGGGTTAGGACATTAATTTATCTTTTGAGGGGACAAAATTCACGGCATAACACTTTTCTTACTGGATATCTCTCTAGGACTCAATTTAATCATCTATAACATGAAAGATATAAGTAAAATAATTTCTAAGGAAACTTCCAGTAATAATATCCTGTCAATTTAGTTGCTATTTATAACATCTTTATTGATTCCACACATATTCATGAAAATTATAATATTGAGAGTTATTGATATATAGAAATAAATACAGAGTTTTCCATTTCAGTGGGAAAGGTGGAAAGAATATTGTAGTGTAGCACCTTCTGATGTGTGTTAGATATACTGTAAACAGCTCACTGAAGTGGAAACAATGGAATGCTTCTTAGAGGAAGCAAGAGTTCTTCTCAAAGATGAGTAGGAATCTGTGACTGAAAAAGGTAAGAATTGGTGTCTGCACACAAGGGGAAACTGAGTGAATATTTTCAAAGTCATGAGGGTACAAAAGAATATTCAGGATTTGTTGAATATCTGGTTGCTTGACATTTACAGGAGCCACAACTCCCAGAAGGGAACTTACAGGAAACAAGACTAGAGAGATAGGTATGGTAAAATTATACAGAGCCATAAATATAATCCTAGGGAATTTTAATTGTATCCTATAGCCATGGCGAGAATAATGGCTGGCATTTAATCAGGGGAGCATGTTCATATGCTATATATTATTCAAGTTCAGTCTGGTAGCAGAGTGAAATATGAGACATATTAGATATTTTTAGAATAGAAAGACCAATTAAAAAGCAAATAATATCATTCAGACAAAACATTTTAAAGGCTGAAATATGGCAATGGCTGAAAGAATGTGGGCAAGGGGGTAGACTTGGGAGATAATGAAGATATAGACTTGCCATAATTTGGTAATTAATGATATTTGGAGGAGGCAGAGGATGATGAAAAAGGAGTCGAAGATTTGTCAAGGTTTCTGGTTAACTCTAAAATGGAATATTTCACTGAGATGGGACATACTAGAAAAGATGGAAGCTTAAGAGTAAAGTTGACAAGTATGGTTTTGTGAATGATGAGCTGAAAGTGATTAGGACATCCAAATAGAAATTCTGAATATTTGGTAGGATATGTAGGACATTCTGACTATGCTCAAACTCAAGTGGAGATGGAAAATTTCCTCCAACATATTCAGAGGACTTGGTAGGCAGAAGTTTTATAACGGACTTGGACAAAGTTCTTCTTCCCACTATTTACGAATTTCTAATCTTAATTCATGCAAGAGAGAAGGGTTCTCCGTGGTAAAAAGGAACTGGAGATATAAACTCTTCTTTTTGTTTTAAGTTAGTAAACCAGGACTGATGAAAGTGAGAGCAGGGCTGGGCAATGAGATTCCTGCAAAACATTTTCTCATGTGTGTAGGATGTGAGGGAACTAGTGGGGTGGCCTGTGTACTATGGATAGGGATGAAGAAAAAGCATTGGTTCTGGCCCTATAAGATTGTTGACATGAATTATTAATCTATATATGGGATATAAACCTACATATGGGAGATGGCAGTAAGAGCACCCAGGGACTTCAGCAGCCACATGCAGCCCTCCTCCAGACTGGCAGATGGCAGGAAGCATGATGGGACCTCAGCAGCCATGGCCAACACCCACCAGACTGAAAGACAAAAAGAAGTCACTGCCACTGCTGAAGACACCACTGACAAACTGGTGGCCTACCACAGCCACCACCACAGCTACATCTGCCTCATGGGTGGCTTGCCACCAGAGCAGCAGCCACCTCCACCACGCAGGCAGCTCACAGACCACTTGACTTCATCAACAAAGGAGTGTCACCAGTGAAAACCAGGTAAAGAGGTGAGCAATCACAGACCCACAAGCCAGTGGCCCAACCCACAATGGGAATTACATTGACACACATGGTAGCACATCAGGCAGTAGAAAGTATGCGTGCAGTCTACATGACTGCCTTGATCCAGGGAGAGACATACATGGAACCCCCAGGAGTGCAGAAACCAGGATACCCAAATAGAGTAATGAAGAAAGCTCCCAATCACCACAAATAAATTCCTCAACAGGGGCAAGCAAGGATCCAGAAGGAGCCTCTGCCTGTAAGAAAAAGGAAAGAGAAACTCCACCCAGGTAACCCATTCAAACTTAGGAGCTCTAATATACTCCCCTGCAACCATCAGGGTTACAGGAAACTAGCCAGGGTGCTAACAGACTGGCCCAGGGACACGTACCCTAGCCAAAGAGCAACAGGGCAACTGGCACTTCTCCCAAGACCTTAAGAGCTCACCCATGCCCCCAACAAGCCAGCATGGTGTCACTAACCTCAGCAAAGAATCACCAAGTGCCCCAGTGCTTAGGCCATGGAGACACTCGCACACAATTCCAACACCAAATATGGTGAAAGTACCCACATGGAGACTACACTACTGTGTCTAACTGGAACCAATATGAAAAAATCCTACTCAACAGTCAATATAAAACACATCTACAGGAGGAAGTATCTCCCTTAAAAGCATGCTCCAGAGTAATAGAAGAACCAACTGCTCTGCCAATTGATCACACATTAATGTAAAGATACTAGAAACACAAACACAAAAAGAGAATATGACATCACCAAAAGAATAAAATAATTAAAATAATTCTCATGTACCAGACCCCATAGAGCAGGAAACCCATGAAATGATTGAAAAGGAATTCTGAGTAACAGACTTAAGGTAACTAAATGAGATAAAAGAAGACTCAGTCAGATGACACAATGAAATAAGAAAGAGTATTCAGGATATGAAGGAGGAGATTTACAAAGAAATAAATAACTTAGAAAAGAATGTAGCAGAACTCCTAGAACTGAAGGATTCATTCAACAAAATAAAAACACAACTGAGATCTTAAGCAGCAGGTTATAGCAAGCAGTAGAAAGAATTTCTTGAAGATGGTCTTTTCAAAATAACCCAGGTGGACAAAGAAAAAAAAAAGAAAGAAAGAAAAATTAATTCAAAAAAATGAAGAAAAGTTAAGAGAGCTAGCAGACAACATTAAGTGTAGAAACATTTGATTCATGGGTGTTCCAGAAGGGGAGGAAAAGGAAAAGGCATTGAAAGCATGTCCAAGGAAATAATAGCTGTAAACTTCCCAGGTACAGAGAGAGATATGGACATTCAGATACAGGAGGCTCAAAGATCCCCAAAAAGATTCAGTCCAAAAAGGTCTTCTCCAAGACACTTTATAGTCAAACTGGCAAAACTCAAAGTAAAAGAGTAAACCTGAAAAACAGCAAGAGAAAAGCATCAAGAGACCTATAAAGAAGTCCCCAACATAATAACATCAGGTTTCTCAAAAGCAAGTCTATAAGCCATAAAAAAATGGCATGATATATTCAAAGTACTAAAAAGAAAAAAACTGCCAGCTGAGAATACTATACCAAGCAAGGATATCCTTCAGAAATAAGGGTTAAAAAGTGTATTTCCCAGACAAACAAAAACCACAGGAGTTCACCACCACAGACCAGCTCTACAAGACATCCTCAAGGGAGACCTACTTCTGAAACCTGAAAAAAGATAATCACTACTATGAATAAAGAAGAAAGAATAAAACCCACTGGTAGCAAAAACGCAAATGAGAAAGAGAAAGCAACTAAATCTTACCACCTGAAAAAAAGAACAAATATCAATGACAAATAATAAAAGGAGAAGAAGGAAGAAAAGGTATCTAAAACATCAAAATGAAAATCAATAAAATGCCAGGAATAAGACAATATCTTTCAATAGTAACCCTAAATGTAAGTGGATTAAATTCCCGATTCAAAGACACAGAGTGATTGATTGGATTAAAAAGCTAGACCCAACTACATGCTGTCTTCAAGAGACTCACCTCACCTATAAAGACATGCACAGACAGTGAAGGTATGGAAAAGACATACCACACAAGTGGAAATAAAAATAATGAGCAGGAGTAGCTATTCTTATGTCTGATAAAATAGACTTTAAACCAAAAACTATAAAAAGAGAGAAAAAAGACCACTATATAATGATAAAGGGATCTACCTGGTAAGAAGACCTAAATCATAAATAAATATTCACGCAATACCATAGCACCAAGACATATAAAACAAACACTTTTTGACCTGAAGAAAGAGATAGACCCCAATACAATAATAGTTGGGGATCTGAACACACCTCTCAGCACTGGACAGAACATCTAGGCAACAAATCAACAGAGAAACATAGGATTTAAACTATACTTTAGACCAATTGTACCTGGCAGACATCAACAACACATTTTCATTTAACAACCACAGAATATATATTCTCTCAGTAGCACATGGAACATTCTCCAGTATAGACCACGTTAAGTCACAAATCAAGTTTCAAAAAATTTTTAAAAATTGAAATCATTTCAAGTGTGTTTTCAGACCACAATGGATTAAAACTAGAAATCAATAACATGTGAAACCCTGAAAACTATACAAATACAACGAAATTAAACAACATGCTCCTGAATGACTTATGGGTCCAGGAAGAAATTAAACAGGAAATAAAAAATTTTCTTGAAACTAATGAAAAATAATAAAGACACATCATACCAAAACCTATGGGATAAAGCAAAAGCAATACTAACAGGGATGTTTATTGCAGTAACCATTTATATCAAAAGAATAGAAAGAATTTAAATAAACAACCTGATGTTACACTTCAAAGAACTAGAAAAACAAGAATAATCCAACTCCCAAATTAGAAGGAAAAAAAAAATTAAGATCAGAGCAGAACTAAGTGTAATAGAGACTCCAAAAATGATACAAAAGATCAATGAAACAAAAAGTTCTTTTTTTGAGAGGATAAATAAAATAGACAAGCCATTAGCTAGGCTAACTAAAAAAGAAGAGAGAAGACTCATATAACAAAAATCAGAAATTAAAAGGGAGACATTACAACTGAGAAAACCTTGAGGATACAGATAAAATTCTGGACACAAACAACCAAGAGTTAACCAAGAAGAAACAGAAAACTTGAACAGAATAACGATGAGCAGCAAGATTGAAAGAGTAATCAGCAGTCTCCCAACAAAGAAAAGCCCAGGACTGGATGGCTTTACTGCTGAATTCTACCAAACCTTTAAAGAGGAATTAATACCAATTCTCTTCAAACTATTCCAAAAAATTGAAACAAGCCATTTTCCCAAGCATATTAAATGAAGTCAGTATCACCCTGGCTGACCAAAACCAGGCTGATACAACAACAACAAAAAACTACAAGGCAATATCTCTGATGAACATAGACACAAAAATTATCAACAAAATATCAGCAAACAGAGTACAGAAACACATCATAAAACTTTTTCATACTTATCAAGTGGTATTCATTCCAGGCATGCAAGGATGGTTCAACATATGCAAGTAAATAAATGTCATACACTACATCAACAAAATTGAGGACAAAAACCACATGATTATCTTGATAGATACAGATGAAGCATTTTACAAAATGTAACATCCCTTCATGTTAAAGACTCTCAGCAAGTTAGTTATAGAAGGAAAGTATGTCCACACAATAAGAGCTATACCACCAATCTCATTCTTGATAACAGGAAAAAAACAAGGATGTCCACTCTCACCACTCCTATTTAACATAATATTGGAAGTACTAGCCAGAAAAATGAGGCAAGAGAAAGAAATAAATGGCATCCAGATTGGAAAAGATGAACTCAAATTGTTCCTGTTTGCAGATGACATGATTCTACAAAAAGAAAAACCAAAGATTCTACCAAAAAAAAAAAAAAAAAGAAAGAAAAGAAAAATGCTCTTAGAGCTGATAAATGATTTTAGTAAAGTTGCGGGATATAAAATCAATATGCACAAATCAGAACCACATTTATACTCCAATAATAAGCTAGTAGTAAAAGAAATCAAGAAATCAAGCCCATTTATAAGTCACCAAAAAAAAAAAAAATCTAAGAATAAACTTAACCAAGGAGGTAAAAGATCGTTAAAATGAGAACTACAAATCACTGCTGAAAGAAATTAAAGAGGATAAAAAAAAAAAAAAAAAAAAAAGGAAAGACATTTTATGCTCTTGGATTGGAAGAATTAACATTGTGAAATGTCCATACTACCCAAAGCAATCTACAGGTTTGATGCAATTCTCATCTAAATACCAATGACATTCTTCACAGAAATAGGAAAAATATCCTATCATTCATATGCAACAAAAAACAATCATGAACAGCCAAAGCAATCCTGAGTAGAAAAAAATAAAGCCAGACTTCAAATAATACTACAAAGCTGTTGTAACCAAAACAGCATGGTACTAGCAAACAGACCACTAGAAAAGAACAGAAAACACAGAAATTATTCCACGTACTTACTGCCAACTGATCTTTTAAAAAAGCATCAAGAACATGCATTGTGGAAAAGATTGCCTCTTCACTAAATAGTGCTGAGGAAACTGGACTCATATGTAGAAGAATGAAACTAGAGTTGTACCTCTTGCCTTATAACAAAATCAATTCATAATGGGTTAAAAACTTAAATATAATACCTGAAACTATAAAATCCTTAAAAGGAAACAGGGGAAATACTTCAGGAAACAGGAGTTGACAAAGACATTATGAATGAGACCCCAAAAGCATAGGAAACCAAAGGAAAAAAATAAACTAATGGGATTATATCAATCTAAAAAGCTTCTGCACAGCAAAATAAACAGTTAATAGAGCAAAAAGACAACCTACAGAATTGGAGAAAATATTTGCAAACTATGCATCTGACAAGGGATTAATATATAGAATATACCAAGAACACAAACAACTGAACAGTAAAAAAACAAGTAACCCAATTGAAAAATGGACAAATGAGCCGAATAGCCATTTCTCAAAGAAGCATATAAAAATGGCCAACAGACAAATGAAAAAAATGCTCAACATCAGTCAGCATCAGGGAAATGTAAATCAAAACAATGTTGAGATATCATCTCATCTCAGGCCAGTTAAACTGGCCGTTATCAAAAAGATAGAGAGACTAACAAATGCTTCTGAGGATTCCAACAAAGGAAAACTCTCCCACACTGTTTATGGGACTGTAAATTAATGCAGCCATTATGGAAAATATATGGAGGTTTTTCAAACAACTACAGATAGAACTGTCACATGACTCAAAAATTCAACTACTGGATATACACAGGATGGAATGGAAATCATCATGTCTAAGGGACACCTGCACTCTCATGTCTATCATAGTTCTATTTGCAATAGACAATAGTTGGAAGCAACTTAAATGTCCATTGACAGATGACTGTATAAGTAAAATGTGCCATATATATGCAGTGGAACACTACTCTGCCATAAAGAAGAATGAAATTCTGCCTTTTACAGTAACATCAATGAGCTTGTTATAAATAATGTTAGGTGAAATAAGTCAGGCACAGAAAGAGAAATACAACATGTCCTCAGTCATAAGTGGGGGCTAAAAAAATAAATGAATAAATAAAAAAAGAAAGATACAACAGTCACGACAATTCATTGAACTTTCAAAAGCAGAGAACAGGTCTGAGGCCAAGAGAGGTGGGAAAGGGAGTGGGGATTAGAGAGAAATTGGCAAAGGGCCACAAAAAATGATTACAATGTATAAGGCTGATTACAGCAATTATCCTGGTTTGAGCATCACGTATTCAAAGCTGTGCCCCACAGATACATATGTATAATCAATTATGTTTCAATAATTTTAAAAAATCTATAATGGAATGAATGAGTCTATAGACAGGATAAAATTGCATAGACACGCACACACAATTGCAGTCTAAAAAAATGGTGAAGACTGAAATAATATCGATAGCCCCTTAATGGTCATATACTCATGTCCATTTCCTGGTTTTGATGTATTACATTCATATAATGTATCCCAGTGGAGTAAGCTGGGTGAAGGTACATGGGACTCTGCGCTATTTTTGTAACTTTCTTTAATCTATAATTATTTCAAAGTTAAAAATAATGAAAGATAAAAAGTGACACCAGCCAACTTTTCTTTCTGCATCCCTCCCTTCACAATAACTATACTGATTGCGTGGGATCTGGACCAGCAGTGGTGACTTTGACTTGGTCACTGGGTAAAACCTGAGGAGAAAGCTAGTTAGTGTAGATCTTTGCAAAGTACCCAGGTTTCAGTGAATCATAATTCCAAGACCTGACCTGCAGCAATCTTGGCAATCAAGTCTCTGGGATGACAGATGCATGTTGCTGCATCAGAGACTCATAGAAGTGGAACTTACATAGCCTTTCACCTGGCTGGTTATCACAGGTAAAGCAAAATTAAGGTTATAACTTTACTTTTCTTGGGACTGTCTCCTTTACTTTCTTCTCCTCTCTTTAATCATGTATAATGTGGATCAGCAACATCCTTTGACCTTTGTGTTTCAAGATTAAATAATAATGTTTTGCATAAGGTGCAGGCATGTGGATCTCCAGCTTATGGGTATACAACAGTAGCCCAGGAAAAACCAGTTGCAGACTAGAAGTTGAAGTTTTCTCTGAGTTCTTGCTACAGCAGCACAAAGTAAGGACAAGTGAAACAAACTTTAATGCACAAATAAATATTCCTAGGCAAGCATGGCCACACAAGAAAGTGAATGAGAAGGAACCTAGGTAAATGTGGATTACCTGTTAACATAGCAGCTGAGGGCTCCATATCAATGGAAAATCAACTCTATTTATATATCAAGCTGAAGAAAACAGGCTGCAGTTGTTACAGATATATAGGTTTTGAAGTGGTAATTATTCTTTGCCATTTCCAGTCACTTTTGAAGAAGGAGGTTACTAGAGAAGTAACCTGACAGTAAGGCTGCTTTGAGGGGAGGGGTCAAGATGGCAGAGTAGTAGGTTCCTGGTGTCACTCTCTCCCACAGAGCGAACAATTTGCAGCTTTTGAGGAGCAACGACAGAGGATCCGAGGTCTGTGCTGGAATGGACAGGAGCCGCCTGGTACAGCACCCCAGTTCAGGTTGCTCCCCATTTCCTAAAGAGACTTTGGAGCTCTGGAGCTTTCAGGCCCACATGCCCCAAGCCTGCTGGCTAGAGAAGGCAGGTGGGGCCAGGGCAGGACTTCTGACACAGGCTGTCTGTCTCCATGAGTGTCTCCATGGGGGTTCCCAACCCCCAAGCTGAATGAGCTGGTGAAGGCTGTTGGGGTGGGACTTTTGGCCCAGGTCATCCTGTCTCCATGAGCAACCTGAGAGGCTCTGGGATCCTAAGCCTCGAGCCAAACAAGTTGGTAAATGTTGACAGGGCAGCACTTTAGGTCCAGGCCATCCTGTCTCCGTGAGTGACCTGAGAGGCTCCAGGTTACCAAGCCCCAAGCCTGACAAGCCAGTGAAGCAGGTGGGGCTTGACTTCTGGCCCAGGCTGTCTGTCTCATGAGCGACTTGGAAGGCTCTGGACTCCCACACCACCCGACCAGCTGGAAAAGCCAGGTGGGTTGGGACATCTGGTCCGGGCTAGTTTGTGCTATCCAGAAGCAGCAGACCATTCAGGATACAAACCATATATCAGGGGAAATGAGTGAACTGTGATACCCCTGGCCACAATGACAAAACACCAAAGGAAAAAAAACAGAAATATGAAAAATCAAGAAAGTACATTGCCCCAAAAGGAAATTAATAACATACAAGTGCTAGATCCTGTAGAACAGGAAGTCTTTGAAATGACAGACAAGGAATTTAGAGTAACTATTCTAAGGAAACTAAGTGAGATACAAGAAAACTCAGTGAAACAACACAATGAAATGAGAAAAAACGTACAGGATCTGAAAGAAGAAATGTATGAAGAAATCAATGCCTTGAAAAAGAATGTAGTTGAGCATGTGGAGCTGAAGGATTCATTCAATGAAATAAAAAATACAACAGAGAGTTTAACCAACAGACTTGAACAAGGAGAAGAGAGAATTTCTGACCTCCAAGACAGGCTGTTTGAATTATCACAGGCAGACCAGAAAAAAGAAAAAGAATAAAAAAAAAAACTGAAGAAAATTTAAGAGAGACAACTGACAACCCTAACCACTCAAATATCCGAATCATGGGTATTCCAGAATGGGAGAAAAAAGGAAATGGCATTGAAAATATACTCAATGAGATAATAGCAGAAAATTTCCCAGGTATAGGGAAAGTCACAGATCCCGAGATTCAGGAAGCCCACAGATCACCAAACACATTCAACTCAAAAAGGTCCTCTCCGGGCCGGCCCGGTGGCACACTGCTACAGTGCACCGCTTGGGAGCACGGCGGCGCTCCCGCCGAGGGTTCGGATCCCACATACAGACTGGTTCCCGCTCACTGGCTGAGCGAGGTGCAGGCGCAACGCTTAGGGTTGCGATCCCGTTGCCGTTCCCGGTCCAGTACGGGCGCGACACTGAGGGTTGCGATCCATTGCTGGACACGAAAAAAGACAAAAAAAAAAAAAAAAGGCCCTCTCCAAGACATGTGATAATCAAACTGACAAAAATCAAAGAGAAAGAGAGAATCTTAAAAGCTGCAAGAAAGAAGTGGCAAGTCACTTATAAGGGAGCCCCAATCAGAATAACATCAGACTTTTCATTGGAAACTCTAAAAGCCAGAAAAGAATGGGATGATATATTCAAAAGACTAAAGGACAAAAATGGCTGGCCAAGAATACTTTAAAAGCAAGGCTATCCTTCCAAAATGAAGGACAAATTGTATATTTCTCAGACAAACAAAACATGCGGGAGTTAACTACCACACGACCAGCCCTAGAAGAAATTCTTAAGGAAGTACTGGGTTTGATACCACAAAAACTACCATCCCTACCATGAATACACAAGAAAGAACAATACCTACCAGCAAAACAATAATGCTAACAAAAGAGAGAAAAAATATTTTATCTATCACCCCAAGAAACCAACAAATACAGAAGAAAAACAAAATTTGAAAGAAAGGAATAAAAGATACTGAGACATCTAAACAAATATCAGTATAATGCTAGGAGTAAATCAGCACCTTCAATAATAACTCTGAATGTAAAGGGACTAAATTTCCCATTCAAAAGACAGAGACTGACTGATTGGATTAAAAAGATGGACCCAACAATATGCTGTCTTCAAGAGACTCACTTGACCTGTAAAGATACACATAGACTAAGAGTGAAAAAATGGAAAAAGATATATCATGCAAGTAGAAATGAGAAACAAGCTGGATTAGCTATTATTATATCAGATAAAATAGACTTTAAAGCAAAAACCATTAAAAGAGATAAAGATGACCAATAGATAATGATAAAAGGATCTATCCATCAAGAAGACATAATAATCATAAATATATATGCACCTTACGTCAGAGCAGCCATATTTACAAAGCAAACACTATTAGATCTAAAGAAAGAAATAGACACTAACACCATAATAGTGGGGGACCTGAACACCCCACTCTCACCATTGGACAGATCATCTAGGCAAAAAAATCAATAGAGAAACATAAGATCTAAACAATACTTTAGACCAATTGGATTTGGCAGATATCTACAGAACATCCCACCCAACAACCTCAGAATATTCATTCTTATCATCAGCACAGGGAACATTCTCTAGGATAGACCACATATTAGGTCACAAGGCAAGTCTTAACAAATTCAAAAAAATTGGAATTATTCCATGTATTTTTTCTGATCACAAGGGATTAAAATTATAAATCAATAATAAATGAAACTCTGAAAACTATACAGACTCATGGAAATTAAACAACATTCTACTTAATGACATGTGGGTCCAAGAAGAAATTAAACAGGAAATCAAAAAATTCCTTGAAACTAATGAAAATAAGGACACATCATACCAAAACCTGTGGGATACTGCAAAAGTAGTTTTAAGGGGGAAATTTATTGCATTAAAAACTTACTTCAGAAGAATGGAAAGATGGCAAATAAATAACCTGACACTTCACCTTAAAGATCTGACAAACCTAAAGTAGATGGAAAGAAATAATTAAGATCAGAGCAGAACTAAATGAAATAGAAACATGAAAAACAATAAAGATCAATGAAAAAAAAAGTTGGTTTTCTGAAAAGTGTAATAAAATTGACAAACCTTTAGCAAGACTAAGAAAGGAGAGAAGACCCAAATAAAAAAAAATTAGAAATAAAAAAGGTGGAATTACAACTGACAGCTCAGGAATACAAGAAATCATTAGAGACTCCTATACACAAGTATATGCCAACAAATTTGAAAATCTGGAGGAAATGAATAAATTTCTGGATGCATACAAGCTACCAAAACTGAGGAGAGAATACATAGAAAATCTGAACAAACCAATAACAATAAAAGAGATTGAAGCTGTTATCAGGAGGCTCCCAACAAAGAAAGTCCCAGGACCGGACGGGTTCATGGCAGAGTTCTACCAAATCTTCAAAGAGGAACTGATACCAATTCTCTACAAACTGTTCCAAAAGATTGAAACAGAGGCCATTCTCCCAAACTCATTCTATGAGGTAAATATCACCCTGATTCCAAAACCAGACAAAGATGCATCAAAAATAAAAAAAAAAATACAGGCCGATATCTTTGATGAATATAGATGCGAAAATCTTCAATAAAATACTAGCTAACAGAATTCAGCAACACATACACAAAATTATACACCATGATCAAGTGGTATTCATCCCAGGGATTCAAGTTTGGTTGAACATATGCAAATCAATAAACGTGATACACCACGTTAATAAAAGCAAAGACAAAAACCACATGATCATCCCTATTGATGCTGATGAAGCATTTAACGAAATTCAACATCCTTTCATGATAAAGACTCTCTACAAGTTGGGCATAGATGGAAAGTAACTCAACATAATTAAAGCCATATATGATAAGCCCACTGCCAATATCATCCTGAACGGGGAAAAGCTGCAAGCTTTTTCATTAAAAACAGGAACTAGACAAGGATGCGCACTCTCACAACTCCTATTCAACATCGTGTTGGAAGTACTAGCCAGAGCAATCAGAGAAGAGAAGGAAATAAAGTGCATCCAGATTGGAAAAGATGAAGTCAAGCTGTCCCTATTTGCAGATGATATGATCCTATATATTGAACAGCCTAAAGCTTCTATAAAAAAAACTCCTACAGTTGATAAACAACTTTAGCAAAGTCGCATGGTACAAAATCAACACACAAAAATCAGTATCATTTCTATAGTCCACCAGTGAACGTGCAGAAAAAGATCAAGAAAGTTAACCCATTTACAGTAGCAACCAAAAAATAAAATATTTAGGAATAAAGCTGACCAAGGACATGAAAAATCTCTACGAAGAGAACTACAAACCACTGTCAAGAGAAATTAAAGAGGACACAAGAAGATGGAAAGATATCCCATGCTCTTAGATTGGAGTGATTAACATTGTGAAAATGTCCATATTACCCATAGTGATCTACAAATTCAATGCAATCCCCATCAAAATTCCTATGACATTTTTCTCTAAGATGGAAAAAGCTATCCAGACATGTATATGGAACAACAAAAGACCATGCATAGCCAAAGCAATCCTAAGCAAAAACATAAAGCTGGTGGCATAACATTACCTGACTTTAAACTATATTACAAAGCTATAATAACCAAAACAGCATGGTACTGGCATAAAAACAGATACACGGTTCAATGGAACAGAATAGAGAACCCAGAAATTAACCCATATGCCTACAGCCATCTGATCTTTGACAAAGGTTGCAAGTCTACATACTGGGGAAGAGACTGCCTTTTCAACAAATGGTGCTGGGAAAACTGGATATTCATATGTAGGTGAATGAAACTAGACCCATATCTGCCAACATATACCAAAATCAATTCAAAATGGATTAAATAATTAAATATATATCCTGAAACAATAAAATTCCTTAAAGAAAACATAGGGGAAACATTCCAGGAAATAGGAGTGGGTACAGAATTCATGAATAGGACACCCAAAGCACAGGCAACTAAAGGTAAAATAAACAAATGGTATTATATCAAACTAAAAAGTTTCTGCACAGCAAAAGAAACAATCAACAGAGTAAAAAAAAAAAAAAAAAAAAAAAAAAAAAAGGGGGGG